>NC_059220.1:34260127-34563252 GCF_020615455.1 Coregonus clupeaformis
TTTGGTAAAAGACCAAGTCCATATTATGGCAAGAACAACAGTCCATCATGAGGGTCAGTCAACACAGAACATTTCAAGAACTTTGAAAGTTTCTTTAAGAGCAATCGCAAAAACCATCAAGCACTATGATGAAACTGGCTCTCATGAGGACCGCTACAGGAATGGAAGACCCAGAGTTACCTCTGCTGCAGACGATAAGTTCATTAGAGTTACCAGCCTCAGCAATTCAAGCCCAAATAAATGCTTCACTGAGTTCAAGTCACAGTCACATCTCAACATCAACTGTTCAGAGGGGACTGTGTGAATCAGGCCTTCAAAACACTACTAAAGGACACCAATAATAAAAAGAGACCTGCTTGGGCCAAGAAACACGAGCAATGGACATTAGACCGGTGAAAATGTGTCCTTTGGTCTGGAGTCCAAATTTGAGATTTTTGGTTCAAACGGCCCTGTCTTTGTGAGACGCGGTGTGGGTGACCGGATGATCTCTGCATGTGTAGTTCCCACCGTAAAGGATGGAGGAGAAGGTGTGATGGTGTGGGGGTGCTTTGTTGGTGACACTGTCTGTGATTGATTTGGAAATCAAGGAACACTTAACCAACATGGCTACCACAGCATTCTGCAGCGATACGCCATCCCATCTGGTTTGGGCTTAGTGGGACTATAATTTGTTTTTCAACAGGACAATGACCCAACACACCTCCAGGCTGTGTAAGGGCTATTTTACCAAGAAGGAGAGTGATGAAGTGCTGAATCAGATGACCGGGCCTCCACAATCCCCCGACCTCAACCCAATTGAGACGGTTTGGAATGTGTCGGACAGCAGAGTGAAGGAAAAGCAGCCAACAAGTGCTCAGCATATGTGGGAACTCCTTCAAGACTGTTGGAAAAGCATTCCAGGTGAAGCTGGTTGAGAGAATGCCAAGAGTATGCAAAGGGTGGCCATTTGAATAATTGTTTGACACTTTTTTGGTTACTACATGATTCCATATGTGTTATTTCATAGTTTTGATGTTTTCACTATTATTCTACAATGTAGAAAATAGAAAAAAATAAAGAAAAACCCTTGAATGAGTAGGTGTGTCCAAACTTTTGACTGGTACTGTATATATGTTGAACAAAAATATAAACACAACATGTAAATGTTGGTCCCATGTTTCATTAGCTGAAATTAAAGATCTCAGAGATTTTCCATATGCACAAAAAGCAAATTTGTTTACATCCCTGTTAGTGAGCATTTCTTCTTTGCCAAGATAATCCATCCATGTGACAGGAGTGGCATGTAAACTGATTAAACAGCATTATCATTACACAGGTGCACGTTGTGCTGAGGACAATAAAATGTCACTCTAAAATGTGGAGTTTTGTCACTCAACACAATGCCACAGATGTCTCAAGTTTTGAGGGAGTGTGCAATTGGCATGCTGACTGCAGGAATGTCCACCAGAGCTGATGCCAGATAATTGAATGTTAATTTCTCTACCAATTTGGTAGTACTTCCAACTGGCCTCACAATCGCAGACCACGTGTATGGTGTTGTGTGGGCAAGCGGTTTGCTGATGTCAACGTTGTGAGCAGAGTGCCCCATGGTGGCGTGGGGTATGGTATAGGCAGGCATAAGCTACGGACAACAAACACAATTGCATTTTATCGATGGCAATTTGAATGCACAGAGATACCATGTCGAGATCCTGAGGCACATTGTCGTGCCATTCATCCGCCGCCATCACCTCATGTTTCAGCATGATAATGCACAGCCCCATGTCACAAAGATTTGTACACAATGTCCCAGTTCTTCCATGGCCTGCATACTCACCAGACATGTCACCCATTGAGCATGTTTGGGATACTCTGGATCGACATGTACGACAGCGTGTTCCAGTTCCCGCCAATATCCAGCAACTTCACATAGCCATTGAAGAGAAGTGCGACAACATTCCACAGGCCACAATCAACTGCCTGATCAACTCTATTCAAAGGAGATGTGTTGTGCTACATGAGGCAAATGGTGGTATTTCCAGATACTGACTGGTTTTATGATCCATGACCCTACTTTTTTTTTTAAAGATATCTGTGAATAACAGTTGTATATCTGTATTCCCAGTTATGTGAAATTCATAGATGAAGGTCTTATGAATTTATTTAAATTGACTGATTTCCTTATATGAACTGTGACTCAGTAAATTAGTTGAAATTGTTGCATGTTGCATTTAGATTTTTGTTCAGTATATACAGTGGGGGAAAAAAGTATTTAGTCAGCCACCAATTGTGCAAGTTCTCCCACTCCTGAGTGGCGCAGTGGTCTAAGGCACTGCATCGCAGTGCTAACTGTGCCACTAGAGATCCTGGTTCGAAACCAGGCTCTGTCGCAGCTGGCCGCGACCGGGAGACTCATGGGCGGCGCACAATTGGCCCAGCGTCGTCCAGGGTAGGGGAGGGAATGGCCGGCAGGGATGTTGATAGAGCATGGCGTTTGCAACGCCAGGGTTGTGGGTTCGATTCACACGGGGGGCCAGTATAAATAAATATGTATTCACTAACTGTAAGTCGCTCTGGATAAGAGCGTCTGCTAAATGACTAAAATGTAAATGTAAAAAGATGAGAGAGGCCTGTAATTTTCATCATGGGTACACGTCAACTATGACAGACAAAATGAGAAAAAAAAATCCAGAAAATCACATTGTAGGATTTTTTATGAATTTATTTGCAAATTATGGTGGAAAATAAGTATTTGGTCAATAACAAAAGTTTCTCAATACTTTGTTATATACCCTTTGTTGGCAATGACACAGGTCAAACGTTTTCTGTAAGTCTTCACAAGGTTTTCACACACTGTTGCGGTCTGTGTATATTTGTAAACAACAGCTGGTGCACAAAATCAAATACTAAGGAAGTCACGAGGTTTTGCTCGCCTGAGGTAGAGTATCTTATGATAAGCTGTAGACCACACTATTTACCAAGAGTGTTTTCATCTATATTTTTCATAGCTGTCTATTTACCACCACAAACCAATGCTGGCATTAAGATTGGACTGAATGAGTTGTACAAGGCCATAAATCAACAGGAAAACGCTCATCCAGATGCAGCGCTCCTAGTGGCCGGGGACTTTAATGCAGGGAAACTTAAATCCGTTCTACCTAATTTCTACCAGCATGTTAAATGTGCAACCAGAGGAAAAAAACTCTAGACCACCTTTACTCCACACACAGAGACGCATACAAAGCTCTCCCTCGCCCTCCATTTGGCAAATCTGACCATAACTCTATCCTCCTGATTCCTGCTTATAAGCAAAAACTAAAGCAGGAAGCACCAGTGACTCGGTTAATAAAAAAGTGGTCAGATGATGCAGATGCTAAGCTACAGGACTGTTTTGCTAGCACAGACTGGAACATGTTCCGGGATTCTTCAGACAGCATTGAGGAGTACACCACATCAGTCACTGGCTTCATCAATAAGTGCATCGATGATGTCGTCCCCACAGTGACCGTACGTACATACCCCAACCAGAAGCCATGGATTACAGGAAACATCCGCACTGAGCTAAAGGGTAGAGCTGCCGCTTTCAAGGAACGGGACTCTAACCCGGACGCTTATAAGAAATCCCGCTATGCCCTCCGACGAACCATCAAACAGGCAAAGAGTCAATACAGGGCTAAGATTGAATCATACTACACTGGCTCTGACGCTCGTCGGATGTGGCAGGGCTTGAAAACTATTACAGACTACAAAGGGAAGCACAGCCGCGAGCTGCCCAGTGACACAAGCCTACCAGACGAGCTAAACCACTTCTATGCTCGCTTCGAGGCAAGCAACACTGAAGCATGCATGAGAGCACCAGCTGTTCCGGATGACTATGTGATCACGCTCTCCGTAGCCGATGTGAGTAAGACTTTTAAGCAGGTCAACATTCACAAGGCCGCAGGGCCAGACGGATTACCAGGACGTGTACTCCGAGCATGTGCTGACCAACTGGCAAGTGTCTTCACTGACATTTTCAACATGTCCCTGACTGAGTCTGTAATACCAACATGTTTCAAGCAGACCACCATAGTCCCGGTGCCCAAGGACTCTAAGATAACCTGCCTAAATGACTACCGACCCGTAGCACTGACGTCTGTCGCCATGAAGTGCTTTGAAAGGCTGGTCATGGCTCATATCAACAGCATTATCCCAGAAACCCTAGACCCACTCCAATTTGCATACCGCCCCAACAGATCCACAGATGATGCAATCTCTATTGCACTCCACACTGCACTTTCCCACCTGGACAAGAGGAACACCTACGTGAGAATGCTATTCATTGACTACAGCTCAGCATTCAACACCATAGTGCCCTCTAAGCTCATCACTATGCTAAGGATCCTGGGACTAAACACCTCCCTCTGCAACTGGATCCTGGACTTCCTGACGGGCCGCCCCCAGGTGGTAAGGGTAGGTAACAACACATCTGCCACACTGATCCTCAACACGGGGGCCCCTCAGGGGTGCGTGCTCAGTCCCCTCCTGTACTCTCTGTTCACCCATGACTGCATGGCCAGGCACGACTCAAACACCATCATTAAGTTTGCCGACGACACAACAGTGGTAGGCCTGATCACCGACAACGATGAGACAGCCTATAGGGAGGAGGTCAGAGACCTGGCCGTGTGGTGCCAGGACAACAACCTCTCCCTCAACGTGACCAAGACAAAGGAGATGATTGTGGACTACAGGGAAAAAAAAGAGGACTGAGCACGCCCCCATTCTCATCGATGGGGCTGTAGTGGAACAGGTTGAGAGCTTCAAGTTCCTTGGTGTCCACATCACCAACGAACTATCATGGTCCAAACACACCAAGACAGTCGTGAAGAGGGCACGACAAAGCCTATTCCCCCTCAGGAGACTGAAAAGATTTGGCATGGGTCCTCAGATCCTCAAAAAATTATACAGCTGCACCATCGAGAGCATCCTGACTGGTTGCATCACTGCCTGGTATGGCAACTGCTTGGCCTCCGACCGCAAGGCACTACAGAGGGTAGTGCGTACGGCCCAGTACATCACTGGGGCCAAGCTTCCTGCCATCCAGGACCTCTATACCAGGCGGTGTCAGAGGAAGGCCCTCAAAATTGTCAAAGACTCCAGCCACCCTAGTCATAGACTGTTCTCCCTGCTACCGCACGGCAAGCGGTACCGGAGTGCCAAGTCTAGGTCCAAAAGACTTCTCAACAGCTTCTACCCCCAAGCCATAAGACTCCTGAACAGCTAATCATGGCTACCCGGACTATTTGCACTGCGCCCTTGCACAATTGGTGGCTGACTAAATAATTTTTTTCCCCACTGTATACATGCTTACATGTTCATACAAAGATTTTCAGCTTTATACACTTTACACATCTTGAGGACTCTTAAAAAACCCTCTATGTATTAAAAACACAGTGAGAAAAAAATAACTCTCCATCATGTCCTTCCACTGATTAAATTGGTTCCCTTAAAAAATAAAATGATTCCAAATGTGCCTGTTCCTGTGCCCATCATTAGGAGGCTGTGATTGCCTTAGGCTCTCCTCCTATGTACCTGATCCAGTGATGATGAGGCGTGAAGCCTGCCAGTTGTTGAGGAGCATCTGCAGAGTCAGAGGCTGATGGGCATCTCATTCAGCCAGGCTCCCGCGGGGGCCACCCACATCTGAGGACCTGCTCATCTGTTTGCACAGCTACCCCGCGTCCCCACACTGTACCTGGGTCGTGCTACATATGCCACCCGCCCCCTGCATAAGCAGGCCTGGCCCCCGCTGACACATTAGGTTTGTGATATTACCCGCTTAGAGAGGTACCAGGAGAGAGAAACGCATCATAATGTGACACTTTCTGTATTTCGAAAGTTCTATATCTTGAAAACTTGATTATTGACATGCAAAACATTTTGAGATTGTATCAACAGGGGACTAATTAAACAAATACCAAAATATAGTTTTTTGAGTGGTATTTTCCTTTAAATTAAGGCCATTAATATGGAGAGTGGTGAGTCCCATGCATCAGAGGCAACAGGCCTGGGCACCCACACACCATGCATCTAAATATAGATTTAATAACAGTGGCTGTGTTTTCATCAGTGGTCGCAAATGCTTAGTGTGCGTTCCTCTAGGGCTGTTGCATATAAACATCAGAAATACATCTCTAAAAAGAGAGGAGAGCTTTCTCTCTCTCTCTCTCTCTCTCTCTCTCTCTCTCTCTCTCTCTCTCTCTCTCTAATGAGCGCCTGAGACTGGAACTCCGACCATTTGCTTTTCAAGCTACATTAAACACGGTAGTGTACAGAACAGAACAGAAATACTCCATGGCAGATTTCATAACAGTATGTGCAGTATTAGAAGAGCACACTGACCAGAGATACAGCGGTAGAGGCATTTAAGTAAGAGTCTGACATGCTCCCTTGCCTCAGAGCTTTACTCCATCTCCAGAACAGCTTCATTATGCTATATGGCAACTGTACAGATCACATCGTTCTTTTCCCTCTCATCAACATAGGCATAATGATATGCTATGCATTTCCATATAGGAACGGAATGGGATAAATATGTCAAAGCGGTAAGCTTTCTACAGCAGACGAGAGCCCAGAGATAGGTAGGCCATGCTTAACTAGACAGACAGGCAACACGTGAAGCATTCAGATCAGGATGAGCTTCACTTCTTCGTGACAGTGTTTTCAAAACAGCGTCAATAATATTGTGCCACATAGTCTTGATATGATTGTTGATGTTCTGTCTCAGTGTCAATTAGCTACAATTAGCTTGTGATAAATCAAATTATAAGGCTGATGTTGTATTGGTTAGGCAAGATATAAACACATTTGAATGGTGGTGATAAGAAAGTGTATTACATTTTGCAAATCATATGCAGAAATGTGAATACATATGAGACAACGCTCATGTGATGATATGTGATATCATGTGTCTCTACAATATAATGTTACCCCAGACAGCCGTAGGCTATGTCTGTCACGTTGCAGACACTTCATATTGAATGTCTCTGACTGAGGCAGTTTCTTTATGGAACTTCGCCTCACTTCCTGATTACTAAATGTTTTATGGTCAGCCTAGTGTCAGTAGCCTCTGTCAATTTGTTCCTGTGAAATATTACACTGGCCTTTGGTTCGAGCTGGGTAGAAAACACAGAGCATTGATTAATCAGGCCACGCAGGTTCAACCTCTGTTTTCTTGGAAGTCAAAGTCAAACTAATGACAAGTCTCAGCTGGGCTTTATCCCAAATGGCCATTTGGGACACAGACCTGGACTTCAATGAAGAGTGATTTCTCTGTTTAGAGTCAAGGCCCCAGTAAGAGAAATGAACAATATGTACGGAGACAGTACTGTATATACACAGACTGTAGTGTAAAGACACAATATGCTGTGGAATAGATGTGGATGTAAATTACAGGCATAGTTGAGTTTTACTGTTTGATCCACATCACAAATCTTGTTTTGGATGAAAATAGTTCCCATATTGCATTTAAATCTAAAGCATTCACATTATATCATTTTACCCCTGGCCCATATTTCAATTTCATGGTCTCTTTCCTATTTATTTATTTTCCTACAGTGGGGAGAACAAGTATTTGATACACTGCCGATTTTGCAGGTTTTCCTACTTACAAAGCATGTAGAGGTATGTAATTTTTATCATAGGTACACTTCAACTGTGAGAGACGGAATCTAAAACAAAATTCCAGAAAATCACATTGTATGATTTTTAAGTAATTAATTTGCATTTTATTGCATGACATAAGTATTTGATACATCAGAAAAGCAGAACTTAATATTTGGTACAAAAACCTTTGTTTGCAATTACAGAGATCATACGTTTCCTGTAGGTCTTGACCAGGTTTGCACACACTGCAGCAGGGATTTTGGCCCACTCCTCCATACAGACCTTCTCCAGATCCTTCAGGTTTCGGGGCTGTCGCTGGGCAATACGGACTTTCAGCTCCCTCCAAAGATTTTCTATTGGGTTCAGGTCTGGAGACTGGCTAGGCCACTCCAGGACCTTGAGATGCTTCTTACGGAGCCACTCCTTAGTTGCCCTGGCTGTGTGTTTCGGGTCGTTGTCATGCTGGAAGACCCAGCCACGACCCATCTTCAATGCTCTTACTGAGGGAAGGAGGTTGTTGGCCAAGATCTCGCGATACATGGCCCCATCCATCCTCCCCTCAATACGGTGTAGTCGTCCTGTCCCCATTGCAGAAAAGCATCCCCAAAGAATGATGTTTCCACCTCCATGCTTCACAGTTTGGATGGTGTTCTTGGGGTTGTACTCATCCTTCTTCTTCCTCCAAACACGGCGAGTGGAGTTTAGACCAAAAAGCTCTATTTTTGTCTCATCAGACCACATGACCTTCTCCCATTCCTCCTCTGGTTCATCCAGATGGTCATTGGCAAACTTCAGACGGGCCTGGACATGCGCTGGCTTGAGCAGGGGGACCTTGCGTGCGCTGCAGGATTTTAATCCATGACGGCGTAGTGTGTTACTAATGGTTTTCTTTGAGACTGTGGCCCCAGCTCTCTTCAGGTCATTGACCAGGTCCTGCCGTGTAGTTCTGGGCTGATCCCTCACCTTCCTCATGATCATTGATGCCCCACGAGGTGAGATCTTGCATGGAGCCCCAGACCGAGGATGATTGACCGTCATCTTGAACTTCTTCCATTTTCTAATAATTGCGCCAACAGTTGTTGCCTTCTCACCAAGCTGCTTGCCTATTGTCCTGTAGCCCATCCCAGCCTTGTGCAGGTCTACAATTTTATCCCTGATGTCCTTACATAGCTCTCTGGTCTTGGCCATTGTGGAGAGGTTGGAGTCTGTTTGATTGAGTGTGTGGAGAGGTGTCTTTTATACAGGTAACGAGTTCAAACAGGCGCAGTTAATACAGGTAATGAGTGGAGAACAAGGGGGCTTCTTAAAGAAAAACTAACAGGTCTGTGAGAGCCGGAATTCTTACTGGTTGGTAGGTGATCAAATACTTATGTCATGCAATAAAATGGAAATTAATTACTTAAAAATCATACAATGTGATTTTCTGGATTTTTGTTTTAGATTCCGTCTCTCACAGTTGAAGTGTACATATGATAAAAATTACAGACCTCTACATGCTTTGTAAGTAGGAAAACCTGCAAATTTGGCAGTGTATCAAATACTTGTTCTCCCCACTGTATATAACACACTACATGTGATTATACCTGTAGTACATTTGGTGGAGACAACATTTTGGAGAAACATATGGAGAAATACCAATGAATGAGAGAGAAATTCAAAAAGCAGTTTTTGTAGGTTGTGTTTGGGAATCATTTTATTTTGAAATGCATTGTCAATGTCTAGTGCTGTCCTCTCAATTGTGATATTAGCGTCTATGTTTGAGACAATTAGACACAATTTCACGGAGAGGCTTTCTATTCTCATCAATGCATGCTGGGAATCCACATCAGACTAAGTTTCATTTGGATTAAGGAGAATTCATTTGTCCTCTCTGACTCACAATACCACAATTAGGGGTGCACTCTATCAGATGTTTGGGAAAAAATTGTGAAATAAAATGCAAAAGAAGAAAAGAAAATTAGACACTTTAATGATTTAGGGTCTATTAAGTCAATATTATTCTAAGTATCCATTATTCAGCTTCTGAGCTTCATTTAAATCCAAATGTACGACGCTTATGAAATATTTCCCACAAAAACCACATTCAAATTTAGGCTTGATGCATGCTTGGAATGGGAAATTCCCAGCTGAACAACTTGCCAAATTATGTACAAACTGACATCATCTAGTAATCTACAGCTCAGTTGATTTGAGTACAATTACAGTTTATCTCTGTATATCTCTCTTTTAGGGCAAACTGACTTTAAATGAGGATTATGGGTGAAACAGGATCCAACCTTGAGACCACCTAATCCACATTACACATGCTTACATCAGGCCAGGCTGTGTTGTTGTTTGGATGAAACCTAACAAGTCATAATGAATGGAAATTAATGTATCTTTGCGGGATCAAAATAGCACATAATTACACAATTTTCCCTGATGATACAGGTTTGCTCCATCTAACAGGGCAAACATCAAGGTCTCTCCAACAAACATTTCCTTGAGGTTTAGCTTGTAAACAAATTAAAGTAATTAGGAGGGATGACTTTTAAAAAATGAGGTAAACACAAAAACATGTCATATGCGTAAGCATTCCTACATAAGTAACAAGCTTCACTGCCATGCGAAGCAAGGCCACTGCAATGTGAATGATTGTCTATGTAGAGTACAGTATACCTTAAAAATCTAAGTTTATTGTTCGTGTACACAGATTTGCAGATGTGTAGCGAAATGCTTATGTTTCTAGCTCCAACAGTGCAGTAATAACTAGTAATGCAATAACATTAGGAACACCTGCTCCTTTCATGACATAGACTGACCAGGTGAATACAGGTGAAAGCTTTGATCCCTTATTGATGTCACCTGTTAAATCCACTTCAATCAGTGTAAATGAAGGGGAGGAGACAGGTTAAAGAAATATTTTTAAGCCTTGAGACAATGGAGAAATGGATTGTATACTGTATGTGTGCCATTCAGAGGGTGAATGGGCAAGACAAAATATTTAAGTGCCTTTGAACGGGGTACGGTAGTAGGTACCAGGCGCACCGGTTTGAGTGTGTCAAAACTGCAACACTGCTGGGTTTTTCATGCTCAACAGTTTCCCGTGTGTGTTGAGAATTGTCCACCACCCAAAGGCCATCCAGCCAACTTGACACAACTGTGGGAAGCTTTGGAGTCAACATGGGCCATCATCCCTGTGGAACGCTTTTAACACCTTGTAGAGCCCATGCCCCGACGAATTGAGGCTGTTCTGAGGGCAAAAGGGAAGGTAAATATTAGGAATGTGTTCCTAATGTTTTGTACACTCAGAGTATATATACAGTGCATTCGTAAAGTATTCAGACCCCTTCCCTTTTTCCACATTTTGTCATGTTACAGCCTTATTCTAAAATGGATTAAATAAAAATGTTTCCTCATCAATCTACACACAATACCCCATAATGACAAAGCGAAAACAGGTTTTTAGAAATTTTTGCAAATGTATTAACAATAAAACACAGAAATACCTTATTTACATAAGTATTCAGACCCTTTGCTATGAGACTCGAAATTTAGCTCAGGTTCATCCTGTTTCCATTGATCATCCTTGAGAAGTTTCTGCAACTTGATTGGAGTCCACCTGTGGCTAATTCAATTGATTGGACATAATTTGGAAAAGCATACACCTATCCCACAGTTGACAGTGCATGTCAGAGCAAAAACCAAGCCATGATGTCGAAGGAATTGTCCGTAGAGCTCCAAGAGAGGATTGTGTCGAGGCAAAGATCTGGGGAAGGGTACCAAAATATTTCTGCAGCGTTGAAGGTCCCCAAGAACATAGTGGCCTCCAACATTCTTAAATGGAAGAAATTTGGAACCACCAAGACTCTTCCTAGAGCTGGCCGTCCGGCCAAAATGAGCAATCAGGGGAGAAGGGCCTTGGTCAGGGAGGTGACCAAGAACCCAATGGTCACTCTGACAGAGCTCCAGAGTCCCTCTGTGGAGATGAGAGAACCTTCCAGAAGGACAACCATCTCTGCAGCACTCTACCAATCAGGCCTTTATGGTAGAGTGGCTAAACGGAAGCCACTCCTCAGTAAAGGGCACATGACAGCCCGCTTGGAGTTTGCCAAAAGGCACCTAAAGGACTATCACACCATGAGAAACAAGATTCCATGGTCTGATGAAACCAAGATTGAACTCTTTGGCCTGAATGCCAAGCGTCACGTCTGGAGGAAACCTTGCACCATACCTAAACACAACATGTAAAGTGATGGTCCCATGTTTTACAAGCTGAAATAAAAGATCCCAGAAATGTTCCATATGCACAAAAAGCTTATTTCTATAAAATGTTGTACACAAATGTATTTACATCCCAGTTAGTGAGCTTTTCTCCTTACCAAGATAATCCATCTACCTGACAGGTGTGGCATATCAAGAAGCTGATTAAACATCATGATCATTACACAGGTGCACCTTGTGCTGGGGACAATAAAAGGCAACTCTAAAATGTGCAGTTTTGTCACACAACACATTGCCACAGATGTCTCAAGACTGCAGGAATGTCCACCAGAGCTGTTGCCAGAGAATTGAATGTTAATGTCTCTACTATAAGCTGCCTCCAATGTCATTTTAGAGAATTTGGCAGTACGTCCAACCAATCTCACAACTGCAGACCACGTGTAACCACTCCAGCCCAGGACCTCCAAATTTGGCTTCTTCACCTGCGGGATCGTCTGAGACCAGCCACCTGGACAGCTGATGAAACTGTGGGTTTGCACTGCTGAAGGATTTCTGCACAAACTGTCAGAAACTGTCTCAGGGTAACTAATCTGCGTGCTCGTCGTCCTCACCAGGGTCTTGAACTGATGCAGTTCGGCATCGTAACCGACTTCAGTGGGCAAGTACTCACCTTCAATTGCCACTGTCACGTTGGAGAAGATTGCTCTTCATGTTTGAATCCCGGTTTCATGGCAGACAGCGTGTATGGCGTTGCGTGGGTGAGCGGTTTGCTGATGTCAACATTGTGAACAGAGTGCCCCATGGCGACGGTGGGATTATGGTATGGGCAGGCATAAGCTATGGACAACGAACACAACTGCAATTTATCAATGGCAATTTGAATGCACAGAGATACCGTGATGAGATCCTGAGGCCCATTGTCATGCAATTCATCCGCCACCATCACCTCATGTTTCAGCATGATAATGCACGGCCCCATGTCGCAAGGATCTGTACACAATTCATGGAAGCTGAAAATGTCCCAGTTCTTCCATGGCCTGCATGCTCACCAGACATGTCACCCATTGAGCAAGTTTGGGATGCTCTGGATCGACGTCTACGATAGCGTGTTCCAGTTCCCGCTAATATTTAGCAACTTCGCACAGCCATTGAGGAGGAGTAGGACAACATTCTACATGCCACAATCAACAGCCTGATTAACTCTGTGCGACTGAGCTGTGTCACGCTGAATGAGGCAAATGGTGGTCACACCAGATAGTAACTGGGTTTCTGATCCACGCCCCCTGCAAATCCACAGATTAGGGCTCATGAATTTATTTCAATTGACTGATTTCTTTATATGAACTGTAACTCAGTGAAATCGTTGAAATTGTTGCATGTTGAGTTTATATTTTTATTTCAGTGGGTGTGTATACATATATTATGGACACTATGTGAATAGAAAAGGTGTGTAGAGCATTAGATATATAGGATGTGCCATGACTAGAATACAGTAAATAATTTACACTTAAAGTAGGTAAAACAGTATGTAAACATTATTAAAGTGACCAGTCGCGAGCTTGGGACTATAAGGTTCTATCTGCATTTTTGTCAAGATGTCATTATTGACATAGCCTTGTGCTGTTCAATGTTCTCTACAGTGGAAATAACAAGTATTTGATACACTGCCGATTTTGCAAGTTTTCCTACTTACAAAGCATGTAGAGGTCTGTAATTTTTATCATAGGTACACTTCAACTGTGAGAGAAGGAATCTAAAACAAAAATCCAGAAAATCTCATTGTATGATTTTTAAGTAATTAATTTGCATTTTATTGCATGACATAAGTATTTGATACATCAGAAAAGCAGAACGTAATATTTGGTACAGAAACCTTTGTTTGCAATTACAGAGATCATATGTTTCCTGTAGGTCTTGACCAGGTTTGCACACACTGCAGCAGGGATTTTGGCCCACTCCTCCATACAGACCTTCTCCAGATCCTTCAGGTTTCGGGGCTGTCGCTGGGCAATACGGACTTTCAGCTCCCTCCAAAGATTTTCTATTAGGTTCAGGTCTGGAGACTGGCTAGGCCACTCCAGGACTTGAGATGCTTCTTACGGAGCCACTCCTTAGTTGCCCTGGCTGTGTGTTTTGGGTCGTTGTCATGCTGGAAGACCCAGCCACGACCCATCTTCAATGCTCTTACTGAGGGAAGGAGGTTGTTGGCCAAGATCTCGCGATACATAGCCCCATCCATCCTCCCCTCAATACGGTGCAGTCGTCCTGTCCCCTTTGCAGAAAAGCATCCCCAAAGAATGATATTTCCACCTCCATGCTTCACGGTTGGGATGGTGTTCTTTGGGTTGTACTCATCCTTCTTCTTCCTCCAAACACGGCGAGTGGAGTTTAGACCAAAAAGCTCTATTTTTGTCTCATCAGACCACATGACCTTCTCCCATTCCTCCTCTGGATCATCCAGATGGTCATTGGCAAACTTCAGACGGGCCTGGACATGCGCTGGCTTGAGCAGGGGGACCTTGCATGCGCTGCAGGATTTTAATCCATGACGGCGTAGTGTGTTACTAATGGTTTTCTTTGAGACTGTGGTCCCAGCTCTCTTCAGGTCATTGACCAGGTCCTGCCGTGTAGTTCTGGGCTGATCCCTCACCTTCCTCATGATCATTGATGCCCCACGAGGTGAGATCTTGCATGGAGCCCCAGACCGAGGGTGATTGACCGTCATCTTGAACTTCTTCCATTTTCTCTCTGGTCTTGGCCAGAGGAGAGGTTGGAGTCTGTTTGATTGAGTGTGTGGACAGGTGTCTTTTATACAGGTAACGAGTTCAAACAGGTGCAGTTAATACAGGTAATGAGTGGAGAACAGGAGGGCTTCTTAAAGAAAAACGATCAGGTCTGTGAGAGCCGGAATTCTTACTGGTTGGTAGGTGATCAAATACTTATGTCATGCAATAAAATGCAAATAAATTACTTAAAAATCATACAATGTGATTTTCTAGATTTTTGCCGTTGAAGTGTACCTATGATAAAACTTACAGACCTCTACATGCTTTGTAAGTAGGAAAACCTGCAACATCGGCAGTGTATCAAATACTTGTTCTCCCCACTGTATATATTTTTTTGTATTAACCCATCCACCACCACCCCCTCCTTTCAGAGGACACATATCTTTTTAGTTTTTTACAGATTTTCTGCTACATATACATACATTTTACATATATATTGTACATATACATTTTGCATACACATTTGACATACAGTGGGGAGAACAAGTATTTGATACACTGACGATTTTGCAGGTTTTCCTACTTACAAAGCATGTAGAGGTCTGTAAGTTTTATCATATGTACACTTCAACGGTGAGAGATGGAATCTAAAACAAAAATCCAGAATATCACATCGTATGATTTTTAAGTAATTAATTTGCATTTTATTGCATGACATAAGTATTTGATACATCAGAAAAGCAGAACTTAATATTTGGTACAGAAACCTTTGTTTGCAATTACAGAGATCACACGTTTCCTGTAGGTCTTGACCAGGTTTGCACACACTGCAGCAGGGATTTTGGCCCACTCCTCCATACAGACCTTCTCCAGATCCTTCAGGTTTCAGGGCTGTCGCTATATAGTAGTCTAAATATCGCAATTCATGTTGTTAAGTTCAAAAGAATACTATATACAGTGGGGAAAAAAAGTATTTAGTCAGCCACCAATTGTGCAAGTTCTCCCACTTAAAAAGATGAGAGAGGCCTGTAATTTTCGTCATAGGTACATGTCAGCTATGACAGACAAAATGAGAAGAAAAAAATCCAGAAAATCACATTGTAGGATTTTTAATGAATTCATTTGCAAATTATGGTGGAAAATAAGTATTTGGTCAATAACAAAAGTTTCTCAATACTTTGTTATATACCCTTTGTTGGCAATGACACAGGTCAAACGTTTTCTGTAAGTCTTCACAAGGTTTTCACACACTGTTGCTGGTATTTTGGCCCATTCCTCCATGCAGATCTCCTCTAGAGCAGTGATGTTTTTGGGCTGTCGCTGGGCAACACGGACTTTCAACTCCCTCCAAAGATTTTACATTTACATTTACATTTTAGTCATTTAGCAGACGCTCTTATCCAGAGCGACTTACAGTTAGTGAACACATATTTTTTTATACTGGCCCCCCATGGGAATCAAACCCACAACCCTGGCGTTGCAAACGCCATGCTCTATCAACTGAGCTACATCCCTGCCGGCCATTCCCTCCCCTACCCTGGACGACGCTGGGCCAATTGTGCGCCACCCATGAGTCTCCCGGTCGCGGCCGGCTGCGACAGAGCCTGGATTCGAACCAGGATCTCTAGTGGCTGCAATGCAGTGCCTTAGACCACTGCACCACTCAACTATGGGGTTGAGATCTGGAGACTGGCTAGGCCACTCCAGGACGTTGAAATGCTTCTTACGAAGCCACTCCTTCTTTGCCCGGGCGGTGTGTTTGGGATCATTGTCATGCTGAAAGACCCAGCCACGTTTCATCTTCAATGCCCTTGCTGATGGAAGGAGGTTTTCACTCAAAATCTCACGATACATGGCCCCATTCATTCTTTCCTTTACACGGATCAGTCGTCCTGGTCCCTTTGCAGAAAAACAGCCCCAAAGCATGATGTTTCCACCCCCCATGCTTCACAGTAGGTATGGTGTTCTTTGGATGCAACTCAGCATTCTTTGTCCTCCAAACACGACGAGTTGAGTTTTTACCAAAAAGTTATATTTTGGTTTCATCTGACCATATGACATTCTCCCAATCCTCTTTTGGATCATCCAAATGCACTCTAGCAAACTTCAGACGGGCCTGGACATGTACTGGCTTAAGCAGGGGGACACGTCTGGCACTGCAGGATTTGAGTCCCTGGCGGCGTAGTGTGTTACTGATGGTAGGCTTTGTTACTTTGGTCCCAGCTCTCTGCAGGTCATTCACTAGGTCCCCCCCGTGTGGTTCTGGGATTTTTGCTCACCGTTCTTGTGATCATTTTGACCCCACGGGGTGAGATCTTGCGTGGAGCCCCAGATCGAGGGAGATTATCAGTGGTCTTGTATGTCTTCCATTTCCTAATAATTGCTCCCACAGTTGATTTCTTCAAACCAAGCTGCTTACCTATTGCAGATTCAGTCTTCCCAGCCTGGTGCAGGTCTACAATTTTGTTTCTGGTGTCCTTTGACAGATCTTTGGTCTTGGCCATAGTGGAGTTTGGAGTGTGACTGTTTGAGGTTGTGGACAGGTGTCTTTTATACTGATAACAAGTTCAAACAGGTGCCATTAATACAGGTAACGAGTGGAGGACAGAGGAGCCTCTTAAAGAAGAAGTTACAGGTCTGTGAGAGCCATAAATCTTGCTTGTTTGTAGGTGACCAAATACTTATTTTCCACCATAATTTGCAAATAAATTCATTAAAAATCCTACAATGTGATTTTCAGGATTTTTTTCTCTCAATTTGTCTGTCATAGTTGACGTGTACCCATGATGAAAATGACAGGCCTCTCTCATCTTTTTAAGTGGGAGAACTTGCACAATTGGTGGCTGACTAAATACTTTTTTTCCCCACTGTAACAATTGCTGACACCATTCAAGCCAATGAGGGTTCGGAACTTTAAAGCCAATTATTTCAGAATCATCTTTTTGCAGATAGAACCTTATAGTCCCAGGTTTTCGTAGTGTTCAATGACTATGAACATAGGGCAGCAGTCTCTAAGGCACAGGGTGGAGTACCGGTTGGTAGCCGGCTAGTGACAGTGTCTAAGGTTCAGGGCAGGGTACCAGGCGGAGGCCGGCTAGTGATGACTGTTTAACAGTTTGATGGCCTTCAGATAGAAGCTGTTTTTCAGCCTCTCGGTCCCAGCTTTGATGCACCTTATATTGTGTTACTCTGCATGTTGTGTTACTGTGTGTACTGTAACGATCCCGGCAGTCTGAGTCGGGTCCTGTCTGTGGTCTAGTTGTTCTGCTCGTGATCTCCAGTTTCCCGAGGGTGCTGGAACGCTCCGGGGAGCTCTCTTGATTTCCGCACCTGCATCCCATCAGCAATCTGCACACCTGGTCCTGATCATCACCCTTCTTAGGCTCTGGTCTACATCCATTCCCTGCCGGATCGTTAGCCATTAACAGTATGTTTTGTCAGCGTATCAGCCTCTTAGTACTAGCGTTAGTTTTGTTGTTTTGCACCTTGTTGACCTGCCTTGTACTTACCTCAGTTTTTTTCTGTCTACAGTCATTCTCCCGGAACCTTCACCCAACCCCTGCCGTGCCATCGTTTAATCTGCCACTTCACCTCCACCTACTCATCTCCGCCACCCGCTCCGTCTCCTGGATTATTCTGCACCTTTTGAATCTGTAATAAACCCTCACCTTCGTTCAACTCTCCTTGTCCTGGTCTGCTTCTGGGTTCTGTCTTAGGGAACCGTGACAGAACGATCCGGCCATTAATGAACCCAGCGGATCTGGACTCTGTTCGCCATGCCATTTCCCATCAGGAGAAGATGTTGGGACAACATAGCACGGCACTACAGGAGATCGCGTTGTCAGTTCGGAACCTTTCTACCGGTCTGACGGAGGTCCAGAACCAACGCGAGTTTCCGGTGGAGGATCCACTACCGGTTTCACCCATCTCGCCTGCCGCTTCTGGAGCTGTGTCCTTCCGTGAGCCCAAGGTTCCGACGCCGGATAAATATGAGGGGGAGCTGGGAAGATGCCGTTCCTTCCTTATGCAGTGTGGATTAGTGTTCGATCTACAGCCCTACTCTTATGCCACAGACAAGGCTAGGATAGCCTTTGTGATTGAGTTGCTGCGTGGTCGAGCGCTGGAGTGGGCTTCAGCCGTTTGGGAACGACAGGATCCCTGCATGGCTTCATACCAGGGGTTCACGGCCGAGATGAGGAAGCTCTTCGACCATTCCGTCCGAGGGAGGGACGCAGCTAGGCGCCTGTTTCGCTTCGCCAAGGAACTCGCAGCGTGGCCGACTTCGTGATCGAGTTCAAGACGTTGGCTGTGGAGAGTGGGTGGAATGAGGAGTCTCTGCAAGCGGCCTTTTACCAGGGTCTGTCGGAGCAGCTCAAGGATGAGTTGATCTCCTATCCGGAGCCTAGTGACCTGGACAGCTTGGTAGCCTTGTCTATTCGGGTGGATAATCGAGTCCGAGAGCGAAGGAGGGAGAAGCAATGGGGTCCGTCCAATCGATCAGCTTCTCAGTTCCCAGTCGGGTCGGGTGGTGGACCAGAACACGTCGATCATTCTCCACCACAAAGGATTAGTGGAGAGGTTCTCTCTCCCGATTCTGAACCCATGCAAGTGGGGCGGCACGGGTTAACCAAGGAGGAGCGTCAACATAGACGTAAGACCAACTGTTGCCTCTACTGTGGTAGCTCGGGACATTACATCTCCACTTGTTCCCGGCGGTCGTCAAACTGCCCGGCTCGCTAAAGTTGGGAGGACTTTTAGCGAGCCAGTTTCAACCTCTCAGTACCTCTGTCAGACCCCGTTTCCCGGCTACCCTTGTGAACAGGAATCAGAGCTTAGCGATTAACGCTTTTGTCGATTCAGGTGCCGATGGAAGCTTTCTTGATGCCGAGTTGGTGGAACAGCTGGGGCTTTCCAAGGAGCAATTGCCGGAAGCCATTGAGGCGACCACTCTGAACGGCAGTAGTCTGGCACGTATCACGATGAGGACTGAACCGGTTAAGATGCTGTTGTCGGGGGAATCATTCGGAGATGATTTCATTCTTCATTCTGCCGTCTTCCCATGTTCCTCTGGTCCTTGGATACCCCTGGCTGAAGGAACACAATCCCACGTTCGATTGGGTGACGGGCAAGGTAACGAGTTGGAGCCTTGATTGTCATGCTAACTGTCTCAAGACTGCCTGTCCCCATTCGGTTCCCAGTCAGGTGGTTGAGGCTAAACCCCCAGATTTGTCCCTGGTTCCCGAGACATATCACGATTTGGGGGAAGTGTTCAGTAAGCAGAAGGCTCTGTCACTCCCTCCCCACCGACCATATGATTGTGCCATCAACCTGTTCCCTGGAGCTGTCTACCCCAAGGGAAGGTTATACAGTATCTCCCGACCTGAACGTGAGGCTTTGGAGACCTACATCAAGGAGTCCCTAGCGGCTGGTCTCGTTCGTCCCTCGTCATCACCCCTGGGGGGCAGGATTCTTCTTTGTGGGTAAGAAGGATGGCTCTCTTCGACCGTGTATTGATTATCGGGGGTTGAATGACATCACGGTCAAGAACAAGTATCCCCTGCCCTTGATGAGTTCTGCCTTCGACTCCTTACAGGGTGCTACGGTGTTCACCAAGCTAGACCTACGCAATGCGTATCACATGGTCCGGATCAGAGAGGGAGACGAGTGGTTGACGGGTTTCAATACACCGATGGGTCACTTGAGTATCAGGTGATGCCGTTTGGACTGACCAATGCTCCAGCGGTATTCCAGAGTATGGTGAACGACGTCCTGAGAGATATGATCGGTCTCTTTGTGTTTGTTTATCTGGATGACATTCTGATCTTCTCGAAGGAACCTTCCGACCACGTCCAGCATGTCCGGCAGGTTCTGCAGCGATTGTTGGAGAATCGCCTGTTCGTGAAGGCCGAGAAGTGCGAGTTTCACGCCCACACAACATCCTTTCTCGGGTACATCATCTCCAGGGGAGAGATTAGGATGGACCAGGAGAAGGTTAGAGCGGTTCTGGAATGGGCCCAGCCCGGTACGAGATTGCAGCTCCAGAGATTTTTGGGGTTTGCGAATTTCTACCGCAGATTCATCCGGGATTACAGCCGTGTGGCCGCTCCGTTAACTGCCTTGACTTCCAGTATCAGGAGCTTCAAGTGGAATCCGGAGGCGGATCGAGCGTTTCTGGATTTGAAGAGGCGATTCACCAACGCACCGATTCTCTCTCAACCGGACACGGCCCGTCAGTTCGTCGTTGAAGTGGACGCGTCTGATGTGGGAGTTGGCGCCATCCTGTCGCAGCGATGCTCCACGGACAGTAAACTCCATCCCTGCGCCTACTACTCTCGTCGCCTTTCGCCTGCGGAGAGGAATTACGATGTGGGTAACCGGGAGCTTCTCGCGGTGAAACTTGCCTTGGAGGAGTGGCGCCACTGGTTGGAGGGGGCGGAGCAACCGTTTATTGTCTGGACTGACCACAAGAATCTTGCTTACGTGCAATCGGCTAGACGTCTCAACTCCCGTCAGGCCAGGTGGTCGTTGTTTTTCGGACGATTCAATTTTTTCCCTGACGTTCCGACCTGGATCTAAGAACGGCAAGGCGGACGCCTTGTCTCGGATGTTCTCCAAGACGGAGGAGAGTGGGTCCAAGACCGAGACAATTCTCCCCCGGAACTGCGTCGTGGGAGCTGTTAGGTGGAAGATTGAGGAGGAGGTGATGGCGGCCCTTCGGACGCAGCCCGGTCCCGGTAACGGTCCACCCGGTCGGTTGTTTGTGCCTGAGTCGGTTCGTCCTGCGGTCCTCAAATGGTCCCACGCCAGCAAGATGGCTTGTCACCCTGGCGTGGCTCGGACGATGGCGTTTCTTCGCAGACGTTTTGGTGGCCTGCCATGGCCGAGGATACTCGGGGTTATGTTGCTGCCTGTCCAGTGTGTGCGCAGAATAAGAGTACCAATCGGCCCAGCTCTGGACTACTTCACCCCCTTCCTATTCCCCCGGCGACCATGGTCGCATCTGGCCCTGGACTTTGTCACTGGGTTGCCCGCTTCTGAGGGGAACACGGTCGTTCTGACTATCGTGGACAGATTCAGCAAGTTCGCCCACTTTGTGCCAATTGCCAAGCTTCCCTCTGCCTCGGAGACGTCCGAGATCCTGGTTAGGGAGGTTTTCAGGGTCCACGGTTTGCCCAGTGATATCGTTTCCGACCGTGGCCCTCAGTTTACCTCTGCTGTCTGGAAGTCCTTCTGTTTGGCCATTGGAGCTACAGTCAGTCTCACATCTGGGTTTCACCCCCAATCTAATGGTCAGGCGGAGAGAGCCAACCAGAAGATGGAATCCACGCTACGCTGCCTGGCCTCTTCCAACCCCACCTCCTGGGTCTCTCAGTTGCCTTGGGTTGAGTATGCCCACAATACTCTCCCCTACATCTGCCACTGGGATGTCTCCCTTCCAGTGCCTGTATGGCTACCAACCTCCCTTGTTCCCTTCTCAGGAGAGGGAGCTCTCAGTGCCTTCTGTTCAGGCCCATATTCGTCGTTGCCACCGGACCTGGCATCGGGCCAGAAAGGCACTCCTTAGAGTTTCGGACCGGTATCAGCTCCAGGCGAATCGTCGCCGGATCCCCGCTCCCACCTACACCATCGGAGATAGGGTCTGGTTGGCCACACGGGATCTTCCTTTACGGACTGAGTCTAGGAAGTTGTTACCGAAGTTCATTGGTCCGTTTGTGGTGGAGAAGGTGATCAATCCGGTGGCAGTTCGACTCAAACTCCCGAGGACGCTCAGAGTCCATCCCACCTTTCATGTCTCCTGCCTCAAGCCTGTTTTCCTCAGTCCTCTGTTGCCTCCTCCGCCTCCTCCTCCTCCTCCTCGGATGATCGGAGGTGGTCCTGCCTACACGGTGCGACGCATCATGGATTCCAGACGGCGGGGCCGGGGGTTTCCAGTATCTCGTGGACTGGGAGGGGTATGGTCCTGAAGAGAGGAGTTGGATTCGCGGCGACAGATCCTAGATGCTGACCTCATCAGTGACTTCTACCGCCTCCATCCTGGCGCTCCGGGAGTCCGCCCGGTGGCGTTCGTCGGAGGGGGTACTGTAACGATCCCGGCAGTCTGAGTCGGGTCCTGTCTGTGGTCTAGTTGTTCTGCTCGTGATCTCCAGTTTCCCGAGGGTGCTGGAACGCTCCGGGGAGCTCTCTTGATTTCCGCACCTGCATCCCATCAGCAATCTGCACACCTGGTCCTGATCATCACCCTTCTTAGGCTCTGGTCTACATCCATTCCCTGCCGGATCGTTAGCCATTAACAGTATGTTTTGTCAGCGTATCAGCCTCTTAGTACTAGCGTTAGTTTTGTTGTTTTGCACCTTGTTGACCTGCCTTGTACTTACCTCAGTTTTTTTCTGTCTACAGTCATTCTCCCGGAACCTTCACCCAACCCCTGCCGTGCCATCGTTTAATCTGCCACTTCACCTCCACCTACTCATCTCCGCCACCCGCTCCGTCTCCTGGATTATTCTGCACCTTTTGAATCTGTAATAAACCCTCACCTTCGTTCAACTCTCCTTGTCCTGGTCTGCTTCTGGGTTCTGTCTTAGGGAACCGTGACATGTACAGTATATATGGCAAACATTTAATCAGTAGCAGATACAGGAAAGTTAACCTGCATGTTTACTCTCAATGATTAGACTGTGTTATGAAATGGCATTTCGTTTAGACCGCTCTACTACTTAATCACACTCCATATGCCGGACGAGCCGCTAAATGTTGGTCAAATGTAAAGTCACGTCAATATGCAATGTCCGTGAGAGTAACAGCTTAGAGGGTGTGTCAATTAGTTTTAACAGAGTTATCACCTCACATACGACATATTCTGAGAAAGCAGTATGCTTTTCCTTTATCTGTGATTGATTGAATTTGGGGCCATGGTACACATACAAAGCACAACAGTTTGGCAGTAGACTTGAATAATTGGGAAACGCAGAGACAAACTTCACCCTAAAGAGTCAGAACAATTAGTTTTATATGGATAATAATAATACTGAACAGTTTGGTGTCATCATGACCAAATCCAGCATCTATGTGGAGGTCTACTTCCGTCTCGACTTTACTAATTTTCTTCTTGGCTGAGATTGTGAATTGAATTAATTAATGAAATAATAAGTCTAATTTGAACGGGAGCTGGCTGACCACTCGTACATCTCTTGCCTCATTCGCCTGTACCGAGTACAATTACACAGCAAGTTTGATAGGCGGTGATAGACAAAATAGCAAGAGCTCATAAATATGGATGGCATGTCTTCGAAAATAAATTAACAGGGCCTGGCCTCTCCGCTGACCCACTTAGTCTGTCAATTACGTGCCTGACAAGAGCCTTCTGAAAGAAGCAGAGCCGGATCACACCACCAGTTTCTCACATTCCCTTATTTAACTGTGCAACTGGGATTATTCTAAATAATTATCAAATCACAGAGCCACCAAGCCCAGGCGTTATGGTGTGTATGAAATTGTATTATACATGGGAGCTTATAGAGTATAGAGTAGTGGCCTGGCCTAGTCAACACAATCACGATTCAATGATAGGGGTAAGTCTGGGTAATAGAGGGAGGGAGAGAGAGATTTGGATAAATACAGATTTCTTGTGAAAGCCCATTTTCACTTTTGTTTTCCTCTTGCTATAAATTCAGCTATATTCCTCAAATATCAGCCCCAGTATCAATAAGCCAACAGCAATAACTTCTCTTCGCCTGCTAAGTGTCTTTTTACAATACATTTTTGAGCCAAAACCTGCTCAGATTGAATTGATTCGTGAAAAAAATACCTGTCCCAAAACATTATGCCAACTTAGATAGAGACTAATGGCCTGTGTATGGCTTAGGGGTTGGATTTCTATTGGCAAGTCCACCAAAAAATTATGCCTTTAGCTAATGCAAATAAGAAAATAATTTGCTTCTAAGCTTATGAATAATGAAGCTTGTATTTTTCCAAAGTTACCTTTGAGGTGGTTGAGCTCTGAATAAGAAGACAGATTTATAAACCAGCCACAGGAGTATTACAAAACAAATGCATGCTGATTCTTTGCATCAAACAGATGGAAACTTTACATTTACATCAGAACATCTCAAAGGCCATGTGAGTTCAGATAGCGGGGAGATTGGGAACGCACTTACAAGGTATGTGTGAGTGTTTGTGCGTGCATGCGTGTGTGTGTGTGTGTGTGTGTGTCTGAAGGCTACTGCGTCACCCTAAATATATGACAAGAATAATGCCCAAAATTGAATTCAACATCACATGTGCTTTGAATTACACCTTCAACACTTGGAGACTGTCTCTTTCACATGCAAATCTCAGAGTGGGAGCTGACTCCACTATTGAGCTCTGTGCTGCTTTATCTACTCTGTCACTGGAAATCAAATGAATGTTACTGTGTGTGTGCATCCAGGAGAGAGAGAGAGAGAGAGAGAGAGAGAGAGAGAGAGAGAGAGAGAGAGAGAGAGAGAGAGAGAGAGAGAGAGAGAGAGAGAGAGAGAGAGAGAGAGAGAGAGAGAGAGAGAGAGAGAGAGAGAGAGAGAGAGAGAGAGAGAGAGAGAGAGAGAGAGAGAGAGATAATCAAAATCCAGAAAAGAGCCGTTAAATTCTATAACCACTTAAAAGGAAGCGATTCCCAAACCTTCCATAACAAAGCCATCACCTACAGAGAGATGAACTTGGAGAAGAGTCCCCTATGTAAGCTGGTCCTGGGGCTCTGTTCACAAACACAAACAGACCCCACACAGCTCCAAGAGGCAGAGGAGCACTAATACACTGGCCAGATAGACCATGCTATCTCGTCAGTCACATTTATGCCTATAGATTCAAACATCTCTCACAGTTATAGATTCAAATCTTGTACAGCTAAGCCATAATATACATGGCTGCATAGAGAGCAGCTTCATGGGGCTTGGGGACCAGCTTTACCACCACCTGGCCCACTTAAAACTCTGGGGAACAATGAACAGCCCTCTGTACACTCTGTTCACATCCTGAACATGTGTGTGCTGCATCGTCAGTCAGTGGAAGAGGGGAAGAGATCACCGTTGCCAATCTAAATGAAAGCACTAGAGATGGATAGAAAGCAGCGACGCTCTGCCAATTCTCCATGATCATTAACTCATTGACAATTTTGTCAGCAAATTAGGCATAGCTGGCATCACATTTCCAGTCAATTTCATCACAACCATATCAAGCTGTTTACTACCGGTATTTGCGATCCTACTTAAGCGACTGTTAACATGTCAAAGTAATACGGGTTTCTGAAAAATCTTTACGCGTGGTAAAGCATGCTAGTACTGAGGCTGTACGGCAGACTATTGATTGGGGCCATTGGCGTCACGCTGAATCTGTCACTGCCTCATGGCTAAAAGTCAATTATATTGATGACCATGTACTGTATGACACAATCATGTGTATGAATGTGTATGTACACGTGTTGGGGATTCATGTAAGCCAAATAAATGACTGATTTCATGAACACTACTCTGAAGGAAAAAAGTGTCAACTCAAGAACGAGACACTGCCCAATTGCTCAATCTCACTGGAACATCTAGTTCCGAGCAGCACCAGTGTGCAGTCTAGACTATACATTTAGGCTGTATTTCCCAGCTCCCCTGGTACTTGTTGCCTAGGTTCGTTCAGACAAACAAGTACCAAGTACAAATAATCTCTTGAGAAGATAATGTAAGATGTGCTCAATTTACTGTCCGAAACAGCCACAGTGTCTGTGGATGGGTGAATATAGTTTTTTGGTCTGTAACCAATGGTTGGATTAGTGGTTTAATCTCAATGTGGGTTTCTTTTTCCACACAATTCCACACAACAAAGTAAAACAGATCTGAAAACCATCCAAATCTAATTAAAACAGAGCGATGGTAAAGAACTGCATTTTTTGACAGTTTGGTTACAGGGATAAAAAGCATTGTGAGGACTTAGCTGCTGAGAGGAGGCCTTCTGAGGATGGGGGTCTTTTTTGTAGTTTGCTCTAGATAGATAGGCAACTTGATAAATGTGAAAATATGTCAAAACGCAGGAGGGGAGCGCAGGCTTTTCTTAAGGTAAGTGTCGCTTATATGGAGCAGTCATTATACCTATTGTGTGGTTGTCAGTAACTTTACCATTTAATCTGGTACTTTGACTGAACTTACTGTATCCTCTGTGTTCCCTGTGGAGCAAAAGGTTGCTGGACAGAAGGTAGTCATTTATTTTCTTCAGTTCGCCCTCCAACACAGAATATGCATTGACTTAATGATTTTGTGCAAGTCTTCTTCGCAAACAAACAGTTTGTGTAACCCCAGATAACCAATGTGGAACCGCAACCTCCTAACTTGACAAGAAACCACACTGCGATAGCGCAGAGCTAGCACACCAGGCTGACTTCACATGCCAGCCGGCCACAGAAAAAAAATTGATATTCCTCAGAAACCCTGGGACACTCTGACTCTCTGCTTGCTTATCGCCTAACAACATGCATTAGACTATAGCTGCTGTCCGTCCCGTAGACCTATCGGATCCCTGCTATCTGCAACTCTGCCCGACAACAGAGGCCTAGGCTACCCTGGCTGGCCCCCTTGCAGCAGCAGTGCTGTTAGCATTGTTAATGGGCATTGTTGGGACTGAGGACCTCTGCTCCACTCTCTTCATCACGGGCCCCTGGCCCCTGGCAGATGGATGGGCCCACCTTACTATCAGCAGGGCCCAGACACAAGGTCCAAGAGTGGCGGAACAAAGTAGGAGGAATGATGCCTCTGTGGGGAGAAAGGGGCAATGGGGACAGGGGGAGTGAGAGAAACAGAGAGAAAGAGGAGGGAGTAGAGGAGAGGGAGAGGCCTGGCCCCAATGAAAGCAGAGGGCCTTTGTGAAGGGTGTAAGAGAAGAGTGTGGATGCGATGCTGTCTGTATGTCTGTGGCAGAGGCCTACATTCTCATCAGCCAGCCAGGCAACCAGTGAGAGGGGGGCTATTCCAGCCCCCTGCAGTCCCCCCCAGTCCCCCACCCTCAGCCCCCTGCCTGGTGATCAATGGTGGCACTTGCTGAAAGTGAAGCCTGCTGGTGTGCCTTGGCTCGGCTTAGGGGAGGCAAGGGAGCCAGGCCTGGAAAACAGGGCGACAAACTCAGCAAACGGCTGCCCTTGAGTCGCCCACTCCAGGCTGACTTTGGGCGCTGCACCAAAGAGGAGAAGCTACTGGACTCCAAAACTCAATCTTCCTGCACAAAGGAAAGTCAAATTAAACCCACTAACACTAAAGGGAACGTTTTGAGTTTGTGTGTCCTCCAGCACTGTTTGAGTGGGGAGCTTGGAAGCGAAAGACAACAAAAGTGACAAATAGCAACAGTAACTCTATGAATGTGTATAATGTATTAAATCTCCAATTTACATGGCAACTAACAGGTAAGTTTAGGACAATTCTTCATTTCAGTTCCAAACAGTTGATTATGATCTCACCTGCAAACTGTTTGTGGTCAGAGATGACAGAAATAATGTAGGTTATTTGGCTATTGTATGAGGTACAGCAATGGAAAACATAATTTCCTCTCCCAAATAATCATGAATATAACTTACAAAACCACATTACTAAGAAAATTACATAAGTTAGGTGTTGACATGTGGCATTACTGCAAACTTATTTCACATGGGTCTCAATACCAGTGAGCACTCTTGTTCTCTCTCTCTCTCTCTCTCTCTCTCTCTCTCTCTCTCTCTCTCTCTCTCTCTCTCTCTCTCTCTCTCTCTCTCTCTCTCTCTCTCTCTCTCTCTCTCTCTCTCTCTCTCTCTCTCTCTCTCTCTCTCTCTCTCTCTCTCTCTCTCTCGCTCTCTCTCTCCCTGTCCTCTCTCTCTCTGGTGGCTGTAGATCCTGGCTGCTATCTTCTTTGACCGATTGACAACTCTGTGCTCTATCAGGCTGAGAGAGGCTTGCCTTGGGGCTGGCCCCTGTCCCGGCCTCTCCCAGCCCCACTGGATCTCCACCATCTGCCACAGCTGCTGCCTGGTTTTAACTGCCACTCTAATTGACAATGAACCCAGAGCCCTGTGATAATTGTGGCTGCTTGGTGACTTGGGCAGGTAATGCCTCCCTTTCAGGATTTATCAGGCTCCATCTGTTCCTGGTGGTATCTGACTGCCCCCCTCTACAGCCACCCCTCTCCCCCACCAAACCCTCTCCTCCTCTGGCTTCTCTTCTCCAGGGTCCCCCTTCCTCCCTCCCTCCTCCTCCACGCCCCACCTACCCAGGCCCCACTAGCCAAGCAAATATTGGGCTTTTGTGAGGGATGCTTATTAGAAAGCTGCTCTGTGACCCCTAGCGTAACCACATCCACAAGAAAAGAGGGCTCAGAGGCAAGGCATGTTTGTTCAATCATTAACTAAAGATAAAAGGTTTTCCATAGGCCCCCACCCCTATTCAGAGGCCGATATGAGTGTTGTGGTCGTGTGTCAGGAACAATGTGAAAATAGGGAGTTCTCTTTACTTCCTCCTCCTCATCCTCCTCCTCCTTCTCTCTTTCTCTCTGTTGATTACATGGCACCCGGCTCAAGTTTTCTCACAGAGGGAGCCATTGAAAACACTGTAGTGTTAGCAGGTGTTCGCTCCCTGGGAGTTTGATCACGCCTGCTCTCAAACTCAATCATTTAAAGGGGCAATCCGCAGCTGAAACGATAACAAAAGAACCCCGACACTGTTTCAGTAAAAAGTTGAGGGATGGGGCTGGAGAAATGTAACCACTATGAAATTCATAGAGCTATGGATGCAAGGATTGACCATTCATGATATAAACATGATCGTTTTAACTATATTTTGAGGCTATACAGCATTTGTTTACACTTACTTTGTTTACAAACATTGGAGTAAAACAAGCTTATATTTGGGGTTCTGTTGGGATGCGACAGTTGAACCAAGCTCATGAGGCATTTATAAGTTATGGGATGGGTACATATCATTTAAGCTTTAATGTTCTCTCCTTAACATCCTAAATGTTTGCACAATCACTTTCTGTTACTTTTTAAACTATCAAAAATGTACAGAGGCAGCGAAAAGTAACATTGATAAAATTGTAATGTATTTAGAAAAAATATCATTCAAGTTTTATATTGATTGGCCTTCAGTGAATGAATGGAGAGGGAAGACATTGGATTTAAATGAAACAAGACTGCACGTTTGACTTTCTAAGTTTCACATCAAAATTGGTTCCCAACTTCTTACTGTCCAACATGAGCAAAGAGTGAAACTATCAAGATTGGGAGGAGAGCAGAAGTTGCATACGGAAGTATGCCACTGGCATTAGAGGCCTTGCCAAGTACATTTTCCCATTGCCAGACTTATGTCAGATACTGGCAGATAACTGGGGAATATGTCCGTTTTATTTTCCAGAAATGGCCAGATCTTGGCCATGTTCTGGCTAATTGTAGGCAGTATATTACCATCTGTTAGGAATACATAACATTTGGAGTCAAAATGATCAGATAAGGTGCACATTTGCTATCATTATCCTCAATGGAGAATGTGTATTTATAGCTGAGCCTATTATCTTGTGATATCTGGTTGCTTGCAGGTACAACATGTGTACAAGTGAAACTAATTCAGGCATGGCTACCATGTTTTTACTCCGGAGCAAACATGTATTGTTTGTGAATGCTTGAATGATTGTTGCAGCTTTTTGGGGGTAATAATTCCCCAATTCACTTTGGAAAATTATTTATTCTGCAGTTGTTCAAATTAACAGTAATTGTATCTAATGCAACAACATTTATTTCATTATAAGTGCAATTCTCCTCTCTATATGCATAGAAAACATGTTTAGCAAACCATTCACTCAAATAAAACCTTCCATCTGTAATTCAGCATTATTTCAGCACATTAGGAGCAGAACATTTAACTCAGCTATAATTGTAGGTTTAAAATTAGAGCTTGGATGAGAAAGCACTCTAACCATTGATGTTGTGTGGATATAAGATAAGACACTAGAGAAAAATCACTTCAGTAGCTAAATAATATGTCAGGGTAAAAACACAGATCCTCAGTCATGGGGTTGAATCCATTATCTAATTCATTTTTTAAAACCCTTTTAATGCAGCGGTTACCAATCTTTTCTGGTCCGGGGACCTCCAAATCACTGTCCAAAGCTCCTGAGGACCACCATCGTGGAGTCGCAATAATTTTTCTCGCCGGACAGATTTAGTCAATTGTATTAAGTGAATGTAACAGATAAAAGGCCTAATATTACATTGACATTTTAGTCATTTAGCAGACGCTCTTATCCAGAGCGACTTACAGTTATTGAGTGCATACATCAATTTTTTTTCATACTGGCCCCCTGTGGGAAACGAACCCACAATCCTGGCGTTGCAAGCGCCATGCTCTACTAACTGAGCTGCACAGGCCTAATATTATAATTATTATAAACAATTTGTGTTGTGAAAAGTAATGTAAAAATGCGGATTTCTACTCACAACTTATTATTTTAGTTATTATATATTTAAAAATATATATTATAGGGCAAAAGCAGTGACATGATCTTATTCAGAATGACAAACGCATAAGAAATGCTAAATTACCCCAAGACAGTCTGAGATAGGAATCGATTTGGGCTAGTGATGATGGTTATCACCATTAATGATTGAATTAGACTTCAATCACCAATTAAATGCACTGCTTCCTGCAGGGATGGGAGAGAACATGTCACACTATGTTGAATGCAATCACTCCCCCCACAGCCACAGACATTGCCTAAAGGTGATCACACACACACACACACACACACACACACACACACACACACACACCCACACCCACCCCCCCCCCACACACACACACACACACACACACTCTGCACATTTTGTAGATTCCTACACAAATATGATGAATCACTAGATAAAAATAGCCAGTGGAACACAAATAAACACCATCTCAACTTTTTTGTCTTAGTATTGACATAAATATAGCCAGTAAGACCCCAATCTTCTCTGTGATTCTAGGTAGTGGATCCCATCCAATCCCAGCCTTAGAGCCCAGGCCTCCAATCCTCCAGTCCCTTAGTGCATTAATCAGGCAGGCAGGCAGCCAGCCATGCAGACTGAGGCATATCTCCTGCCTGGTCTCACAGGATGGCCCTGCTTAGGCAGAGGATCTCCCCCCTGACCCCCGGGCTACAGGGGCCTGAGATTACCACCAGGCTGACTGTTTGTATCTGTCACAGGCCACGGCTACAGGGATGGATGGGATGAGATTAACACAGGGACATCTACTCTACATTTCAACCAGCTAATAGGAGCCTGGGCTGCTGGACAGGGTCTGGCCAGGAGCAACCCAGGGAAAGGGGTAGCTGATGGGGGATGTTTTGATGGAGGAGGGGGTTGGCGCTGGAGGAGAGAATGAAAAGGGGGGGAGGCCTGAGGGTGTAAAATGTATAGGATATACTGTATCTTATCAACCCTGAGCTAAAGCAACCTATAGTAGATGTTTGAAGGCAAACTGGAGCTTCAGACATGCGAGACTGTCCTGGTCACGGTAGGGAAGGTAGGTAGTTGATCTCCAGGGGTGGCTAGAGAAAACATAGAGCAAATACAAGCATAATTCACCTGCCACAAATACTATGCTAGAAGGCTATAAACCACACTCTTTTCTCTATTTACATATGTTCTACTTCTTTGATTTGTCAGCTCCCCAATATGTCTGGAAGTAATGTCCTCTACAAACCATGAACAGGGGACAGCAGTGTCCTTCAGTAGACATTCCAACAGTGTCCTTGAGGTGAGTAGACGTTTCTGTAAACACGTCCACAACATGCTAAGGCAGAAAAAGCATCTACAGTAATACATATAGCCTTGCGATGCTTAGATATATTTACTGGTGAATCCAATGCTAATCAGATAAATAACAGTAGACCTAAATAGGATGATGTCTGTATGGTTTTCATAAGAATATCATGCAGGCAGCCTTTTAGAACCCGTTTCAGGTGTCAATTCTCGAAATGCATTGCAAGGGGCCATTACCATATGTTTCAGGCATTATCATTGGCCCATGATTTGTCGGTCAGGGTACCCTTACACAGAATAGAGGAGCGCTCATTCATCATAATCATAAAACAGCAATTCAGGCACTCACAAAGACCCCATGTTTCCGCATGAATATTTATAGCTTAATTCGCATTGTTTTGATATCATTCTAACTCGGCTCTCTCCATCTCTGTTTATGCATATGGTGAACTGTTCATTGCTCATTGCTATTCTCAGTAATTGTTCTATTATGCGAGAGCGTTTTTAGTGCCACTTCTCCACTTGGCGTAATGGTGTAGGTTAATAAGTAGTGTATACATTTTATATTTTTAATTCTCAGGTTCTATCAATGTAAAGTGGGCAGCTTATTGCACCTTAAAACATCACAGCAAAAAGTCATTTAAATCCACTAACATTGTCTCATTAGAATATTGACATTTAACCATACATTTATGGTATATGTCACTTGTGCTGACATATTACACTGAACAGAAATATAAACGCAACATGTAAAGTGTTGGTCCCATGTTTCATGAGCTGAAATAATAGATCCCAGAAATGTTCCATACACACAAAAACCTAATTCTCTCAAAATGTGTGCACAAATTTGTTTACATCCCTGTTGGTGAGCATTTTCCTTTGCCAAGGTAATCCATCTATCTGACAGGTGTGGCATATCAAGAATCTGATTAAACAGCATGATCATTACACAGGTGCACCTTGTGCTGGGGACAATAAAAGGCCACTCTAAAATGTGCAATTTTGTCACACAACACAATGCCACAGATGTCTCAAGTTTTGAGGGAGTGTGCAATTGGCATGTTGACTGCAGGAATGTCCACCAGAGTTGTTGCCAGAGAATTGAATGTTCATTTCTCTATCATAAACCGCCTCCAACGTCGTTTTAGAGAATTTGGCAGTACGTCCAATTGTCCTCACAACCGCAGACCATATGTATGACATCAAATTAAATAAAATAAAATAAAATTGTATTTGTCACATACATATGTTTAGCAGATGTTATAGCGGGTGTAGCGAAAAGCTTGTGCTTCTAGCACCGACAGTACAGTAATATCTAACAAGTAATATCAAACAATTTTACAACATATACCTAATACACACAAAACTAGTAAGGAATGGAATTTAAGAAAATATACATACAGTGGGGAGAACAAGTATTTGATACACTGCTGATTTTGCAGGTTTTCCTACTTACAAAGCATGTAGAGGTCTGTAATTTTTATCATAGGTACACTTCAACTGTGAGAGACAAAATCCAGAAAATCACATTGTAAGATTTTTAAGTAATTAATTTGCATTTTATTGCAAGACATAAGTATTTGATCACCTACCAACCAGTAAGAATTCCGGCTCTCACAGACCTGTTCGTTTTTCTTTAAGAAGCCCTCCTGTTCTCCACTCATTACCTGTATTAACTGCACCTGTTTGAACTCGTTACCTGTATAAAAGACACCTGTCCACACACTCAATCAAACAGACTCCAACCTCTCGAAAATGTCCAAGACCAGAGAGCTGTGTAAGGACATCAGGGATAAAAGGCTGGGATGGGCTGCAGGACAATAGGCAAGCAGCTTGGTGAGAAGGCAACAACTGTTGGCGCAATTTTTAGAAAATGGAAGAAGTTCAAGATGACGGTCAATCACCCTCGGTCTGGGGCTCCATGCAAGATCTCACCTCGTGGGGCATCAATGATCATGAGGAAGGTGAGGGATCAGCCCAGAACTACACGGCAGGACCTGGTCAATGACCTGAAGAGAGCTGGGACCACAGTCTCAAAGAAAACCATTAGTAACACACTACGCCGTCATGGATTAAAATCCTGCAGCGCATGCAAGGTCGCCCTGCTCAAGCCAGCGCATGTCCAGGCCCGTCTGAAGTTTGCCAATGACCATCTGGATGATCCAGAGGAGGAATGGGAGAAGGTCATGTGGTCTGATGAGACAAAAATATAGCTTTTTTGGTCTAAACTTCACTCGCCGTGTTTGGAGGAAGAAGAAGGATGAGTACAACCCCAAGAACACCATCCCAACCGTGAAGCATGGAGGAGGAAACATAATTCTTTGGGGATGCTTTTCTGCAAAGGGGACAGGACGACTGCACCGTATTGAGGGGAGGATGGATGGGGCCATGTATCGCGAGATCTTGGCCAACAACCTCCTTCCCTCAGTAAGAGCATTGAAGATGGGTCGTGACTGGGTCTTCCAGCATGACAACGACCCGAAACACACAGCCAGGGCAACTAAGGAGTGGCTCCGTAAGAAGCATCTCAAGGTCCTGGAGTGGCCTAGCCAATCTCCAGACCTGAACCCAATAGAAAATCTTTGGAGGGAGCTGAAAGTCCGTATTGCCCAGCGACAGCCCCGAAACCTGAAGGATCTGGAGAAGGTCTGTATGGAGGAGTGGGCCAAAATCCCTGCTGCAGTGTGTGCAAACCTGCTCAAGACTTACAGGAAACATATTATCTCTGTAATTGCAAACAAAAGTTTCTGTACCAAATATTAAGTTCTGCTTTTCTGATGTATCAAATACTTATGTCATGCAATAAAATGCAAATTAATTACTTAAAAATCATACAATGTGATCTTCTGGATTTTTGTTTTAGATTCAGTATCTCACAGTTGAAGTGTACCTATGATAAAAAATTACAGACATCTATATGCTTTGTAAGTAGGAAAACCTGCAAAATCGGCAGTGTATCAAATACTTGTTCTCCCCACTGTATATGGACATCATGTGGGCGAGCGGTGTGCTGATGTCAACGTTGTGAACAGAGTGCCCCATGGTGGCGGTGGGGTTATGGTATGGGCAGGCATAAGCAACGGACAACGAACACAATTGCATTTTAACAATGGCAATTTGAATTCACAGAGATACCGTGACGAGATACTGAGGCCCATTGTCGTGTCATTCATCTGCCGCCATCACCTCATGTTTCAGCATGACAATGCACAGCCCCATGTCGCAAGGTTCTGTACACAATTCCTGAAAGCTGAAAATGTCACAGTTCTTCCATGGCCTGCATACTCACCAGACATGTCACCCATTGAGCATGTTTGGGATTCTCTGGATTGATCTGTATGACAGCGTGTTCCAGTTCATGCCAATATCCAGCAACTTCGCACAGCCATTGAGGAGGAGTGGGACAACATTCCACAGTCCACAATCAACAGCCTCATCAACTCTATGCGAAGGAGATGTGTCACTCTGCATGAGGCAAATGGTGGTCACACCAGATACTGACTGGTTTTCTGATCCATGCCCCTACCTTTTTTAAAACGTATCTACAGTATCTGTGACCAACATATGCATATCTGTATTCCCAGTCATGTGAAATCCATAGATTAGGGCCTAATTAATTAATTTAAATTGACTGATATAATATAATTAATATGCCATTTAGCAGATGCTTTTATCCAAAGCGACTTACAGTCATGCGTGCATACATTTTTGTGTATGGGTGGTCCCGGGGATCGAACCCACTACCTTGCTCTACCAGCTGAGCTACAGAGGACCACTATGAACTGTAACTCAGTAAAATCGTTGAAATTGTTGCATGTTGCGTTTATATATTTGTTCAATATAGTTAGGTCACGTAATGCTGACATATTACTTATATGTCACTGTCAAAAAACATTCAAAATAATTACTGAAACACAAAAAGTGGTGCCTAAAACAAACATTGAGCCCACAAAACTCAAACAAGTCAAGACGGGCTCACATCACATGCTAGTCCTACACTAGAAACTTGTCTTTAATTCACAGTGAGTAGTACAGACCCATCTCTCAGTGGAGCTAACCCTACTGTTACTAAATGGCTCCAGACAGCCAAATTCATCACTGGCTCATCTGTGCTGTTTACAGGGTTTAATTGTTTGACAGTTCCTGTTTATGCTGTGTCACTTCCAATTGCAACTGGCCTCCGCTAACACAGCCAGCCTCCTTCAATCAATGGGCTGCATTTGGGATGTGCCAGGAGCAGCGCTGTACATGATCAAAAATGTCCGCCCAGTTTCCTGGCTGGACTGTGTAAGACCATTTAGGGTTTGGGACTGAGGTCACCAGCGGTGACAGTAGATGTAAAGATACCAGTGTGTCCCGTGCCATACTACCATACTGACGTGGACCAGGTGCATGTTGTCACAGTGACCATTTCATTGGTCTGGCAGTCAAAGGGAAGATTGAAGTCTATAGGCCTCCACATATAAAACCAATGGATACAAACTCATTATTATCTTGTGCTGTGATAAAACACCGATAACTTAACGTAAGAGAGATTTAAACTGAAAGGATGTGTAATCAGAAGCTGGAAGAGAGAAGAGAGAAGAGAGAAGAGGGCATCCGCACCAGCGTACCTATCAGCCAGTCGCTCCTCATTCCCCTCTACAGTCATTGTGTTAAGATGACCGATTAGCCAGCGCGTGATCCAGCTAATGGAAAGATAGTTATACAAGCTTGCACTTTGCATGCTGTAACTATTCAACCTTCAGCCACACTTCTTTCCGGTAACAGTGCAAGTGGTTACGGGTGGACAAAGAGAGAAAGAGAGGGCGCGAGCACTTGCAAAGATGAAAGACAATACAATCAATATGATATATAACATAACAAATAATGCCCAGGGTATCTCATTAATCGTAACATAGCCCTTATTATGCAGGTTTCTCCAGCTGGGTCACTTTGCCTGCTTTATTGAAATTCAGCATATAGGGGGAGGCGAGACACTGTTTAGTGTAAACCTTGGACTTCAGCAGTATGTATGTGGGTCGATGGGTCAACCCCAAAGTGGACTGAACGTGAGGTAGTTGTTTACACTTCAGTTTAGGGGATTCTTAGATGTTTGATGTACTATAGAAGGGGAGAGATATTCCAAAGTCATCAAAATATCGATCAGGATCCTTATGGCAGCACACGATAGATTACTCTCCTATATCTATTTCTAATTGTCTTTCTCTCACTGTGCTGGATGATACTTTACTAAGTGTTTATACTAGCATATTATACAAACAATTTATGAGGGGTTTCATGAGAAATGGCATGGTTTGTGGCGGTCATATATTTCCGCTTTCTAGGATGTATGGGAATGATTGTTGTGTGTTATTGTAGGCACGGGTTGACATTGGGCCCTCACTCACTCTTCCCTTCATGTGTGGGGAGAGAATGATGCCTCATTGCTGTGTGCCCTTGAAGGCAAGGTGTCTGTGCCTAGTATATCCATCACAATCAACGCCAGATCATTTATATTAAATGTTTTTTTTAAAGCTATGCCTTCGCGCCCCGTTGTACATGCCCGGGAGTCGAGGGTGAATTTAAACACTGCCATAAATAGCTTGGCTCTCTGTCCATCTAATTTACAGCCTCACTTCCTGTTAGAAGGAGAAAGGGAGAAGGTTTGGAGAAGGTTGAATAATGACCACAGAACCACCTGGGTTGTATTCATTAGGGACCAAAAATAAAAAAAACTGACTGAAACAGGGAGGGGCTACTTGAACAATAAGAAACTCTCGTTTGCATTGCAAACGTTTAAACGTGTTCCGTTGCATACCCTAATGAACACAACCCTGCTCCTTATTCTCAAGGTGGCATGGCTTCGAGCCATAAAGGTGAGCGAAATACATTAGAGGGATCTTTGGTTTACAAAGAGTGATATTGAACATTTACATAAATGCTGTCTGTTGATCTTTCCATTAATCTCGATGGCATTTTAGCACTGTAATTTATTTATATATTGCCAAATTTAATGTGGAATTAATTAGATGTAGGGTTATTAGCATGCAGCATAGGTGCAGCTGGTGAATTGGAGACTTGGATTACTGTTCCTTGGCTGCGCTTGAGGTCAACACCTAGCTTAATCCTCATTGAGGATAGCTAACAATGTGCTAACAATGTTGTCACAATGCTAAGGAAGAGGGTGGTGGGGATTTAGATAACCACTATGGACCTATGAATCGTAATTTGAGAAGAACACACATAATTTGGATTTACATGTAAAATCAAGCATGTGCGGAAAATTGGCTTTTGTACTTCTCTATTCGGATTTGGTCCAAATACAGTAATACTCTTAATGTAATTAACCTATGCTAGGAAGTCACCTCACTCCCTCAGATCTGATAGCATCATAAAACACAAATATTTGATCATGTTAGGCCAGATATACACCATGATGCAACACCACTGTAAAGCTCACTTTGCATGGTGAATCATTAAATTAACCTTGACATGCAGACTGATAAACAAGAATATGTGCAGCACTTTCTTAGATGAGTAACTCGGAGGAAAGGGAGCTTTCTCTATTACATCCAGTGACATCACATGGTTGAATAATGCTGATTCATGCACATTCTGTTGTAATGTTCTTACTGCAATACATTAATCACAAAATCTCCACATTTATTGTGACTCGTTGCAGTATATGACATCAGTGTGGAATGCAGGCAGAGAGGAATAGGACCAGAGTGAGACAGTGATCAGTGTGTTCCAGATAATGCCCTCAAATGTACACTGAGTGTACAAAACACTCCCCTTTTGCCCTCAGAACAGCCTCAATTCGTCGGGGCATGGACTCTACAAGGCGTCGAAAGCGTTCCACAGGGATGATTGCCCATGTTGACTCCAAAGCTTCCCACAGTTGTGTCAAGTTGGCTGGATGTCCTTTGGGTGGTGGACCATTCTTGATATACATGTGAAACTGTTGAGGGTGAAAAACCTAGCAGTGCTGCAGTTCTTGGCACAAACTGGTGCGCCTGGAACCTACTACCATACCCCGTTCAAAGGCACTTACATCCTTTGTCATGCCCTTTCACCCTATGAATGGCACACATACACAATACATGTCTCAATTGTCTCAAGGCTTAGAAATCCTTCTTTAACCTGTCTCCTCCCCTTCATCTACACTTATTGAAGTGGATTTAGCAAGTGACATCAATAAGGAATCATAGCTTTCACCTGATTCACAACCATCTCTGCAGCAATCCACCAATCAGGCCTGTATGGTAGAGTGGCCAGACGGAAGCCACTCCTCAGTAAAAGGCACATGACAGCCCGCTTGGAGTTTGCCAAAAGGCACCTAAAGGACTCTCAGACCATGAGAAACAAGATTCTCTGGTCTGATGAAACCAAGATTGAACTCTTTTGCCTGAATGCCAAGCGTCACGTCTGGACGAAACCTGGCACCATCTCTACGATGAAGCATGGTGGTAGCAGCATCATGCTGTGGGGATGTTTTTCAGTGGCAGGGACTGCAAGACTAGTCAGGATCGAAGGAAAGATGAACGGAGCAAAGTACAGCGAGATCCTTGATGAAAACCTGCTCCAGAACGCTCAGGACCTCAGACTGGGCCAAAGGTTCACCTTCCAACAGGACAATGACCCTAAGCACACAGCCAAGACAACGCAGGAGTGGCTTCGAGACAAGTATCTGAATGTCCTTGAGTGGCCCAGCCAGAGCCCGGACTTGAACCCGATCGAACATCTCTGGAGAGACCTGAATATAGCTGTGCAGCGACGCTCCCCATCCAACCTGACAGAGCTTGAGAGGATCTGCAGAGAAGAATGGGAGAAACTCCCCAAATACAGGTGTACCAAGCTTGTAGCGTCATACCCAAGAAGACTCGATGCTGTAATCTCTGCCAAAGGTGCTTCAACAAAGTACTGATTAAAGGGTATGTAAATGTAATATTTCGGTTTTTATTGTTTTTATACATTTGCAAAAATGTCTAACAACCTGTTTTTGCTTTGTCATTATGAGGTATCACATGTAGATTGATCAGGGGGGGAAAAATCAATTTAATCCATTTTAGAATAAGGCTGTAACGTAACAAAATGTGAAAAAGTCAAGGGGTCTGAATACTCTCCGAATGCACTGTACATCGCCTTTCACATGCAGGATTGCCACTGACTGCATAAATAGGTGAGCAAGATGTGCTTCATTAATATGGCTCTCGCATTTCGCTTTTGCATAGGTGATTTGGTGGATGTTGGTTTTATCATGGGATTTGCTGCTTGAGCTAGCAAATAGGCAAGTGCGATAGATCGCATCAGAATGCGGTATAATTGATTGCGATCTTTGTTTTTTATCTAGTCTTGGTTATGGAGTCAGCCACGTTGGATGGATTAGGAAGGCCTCTACCAGATGACCCCTGAACAATATAGATATTTCACAGAAGATTAATACACAGCTGATTAGGACTCAATTCAACAGTCAATGAAGAGATGTGAGGGCGCATGTTAAGAAACCTGCCAAAAATAGGAGGACTGGGGGTATAGCTGTAGGGGCTCTCACACACACACATACACACACTCTCACACACACACAAATACAATTTGAATCTGGGTGCACCACACCATACCAATTCACGGGAACATTAAAATGGTTGAATGAAGATGGATAGGATATCCAGGAATGTAATCTGCCTACTGTTGGCCATTGCTGGCCTCATCTTGGGCTCCTTGCACGCTGTCTGTCATTTACGCACCCAGCCAGCCAGCCAGTCAGCCAGCCACCGGTGCTGAATATGATGGGCCGTCCATGCCTATGTGCACTTGATTCCCCCACAAAGGGAAATTATCTAGGATGTAGAGTAGGAGCCCAGACATTCATGGTCATACCTTTGCAGATGTCCAAAGTCAAAGTCTTTGGAGTTTGGCCTTTCCCCATCCCACCGGTCTAATCAATATGTCATAGAGCAACACATCAACGTGCAATACTCAGGACACGCCTCCTAATAACATATTTGCAGCCATAAATGTAAGGATTAACGATAACAAATGACGTGGCCAGACTAGGTACGCCACAGCGCTTCTCTCAATGCATGAAATTTCAGGCTAGGCGCCGCTTGTCGTCGGGTTCATTACCTCAGCAGTGTTAGGCATGGGGAATTCAATCATATGCACCCAAAATGGCCCCGTAATGAAAACATATGTTACACTCCCATTAATCAATACAGTCAGCAACTTCTTCTGAAATCTAAATGTGATAAACAGCCCGGGAGATTTCATTACTGATTTGTCACACCCAGCCTCACACCAAAGGAAGTAAAGAAACAGAGAGGTAAATAAATAAATGAATTGGTATACTGTATATCGTTTCTGATTGTTTTCACTTTACGTCACATGATATATCTTCTCTTCAAATATGTATTATTTCAGAGGTTTTTAGTATAATTTGAATAACATGAGCACTGCTTGAGGCAATATCTTTTGTTATTTAGTGTACATAAAAATTAAGAAAAATTCTAATTGAAAGTATTATATGAAGGTAGGTCACTGCTTGCCCATAAATATTGACCAGAAAATGTGTAGGTAGTAAAGTGCAACGTTTTTGTAAACAGCTGAAATTTGAAAAAGACTATACGAGATCCTAACAGTTTTCCAAAACACATGTAAACCTGATACCACACCGACTACCCTGGTTCATCAAAGATTTGTGCCCTTAATAATAAAGTGGAAATGTCAATTATACGCCAGGATTAGATTTGGGGATTAGACTTTAAACGTAATTTTCGATTGAGCACGCATATGCAGCATTTACAGTGAATGCAGTCTCCGCTTTCGCGGGAACATTGCCTTTAAATTTCAATCACGATGTAACGCTGAACTTCCGTGATAAGGTTTGAATAGAGCCCTTAATATCAGTGAATATGTAAACTACCGTTCAAAAGTTTTAGAACACCTACTCATTCAAGGGATTTTCTTAATTTTTACTATTTTCTACATTGTAAAATAATAGCGAAGACATCAAAACTATGAAATAACACCTATGGAATCATGTAGTAACCAAACAGGTCATCTGATGCAGCACTCCATCACTATCCTTCGTAAAATAGCCCTTACACAGCCTGGAGGTATGTTAGGTCATTGTCCTGTTGAAAAACAAATGATAGTCCCACTTAGCCCAAACCAGATGGGATGGCGTATCGCTGCAGAATGCTGTGGTAGCCGTGCTGGTTAAGTGTGCTTTGAATTCTAAATAAATCACAGACAGTGTCACCAGCAAAGCACCCCCACACCATAACACATCCTCCTCCATGTTTTACGGTGGGAAATACACATGCGGAGATCATCCATTCACCCACACCGCGTCTCAAAAAGACACGGCGGTTGGAACCAAAAATCTCAAATTTGGACAAAATCTCAACCACAGGTCTAATGTCCATTGCTCGTGTTTCTTGGCCCAAGCAAGTCTCTTCTTCTTATTGGTGTCCTTTAGTAGTGGTTTCTTTGCAGCAATCCGACCATGAAAGTCTGATTCACACTGTCTCCTCTGAACAGTTGAGGTTGAGATGTGTCTGTTACTTGAACTCTGTGAAGTATTTATTTGGGCTGCAATTTCTGAGGCTCGTAACTTCTCCTCTGCAGGTAACTCTGGGTCTTCCATTCCTGTGGCAGTTCCTATGAGAGCCAGTTTCATCATAGCGCTTGATGGTTTTGCGACTGCACTTGAAGAAACGTTCAAAGTTCTTGAAATGTTCCGTATTGACTGACCTTCATGCCTTAAAGTAATGACGGACTGTCATTTCTCTTTTGCTTATTTGAACTGTTCTTGCCATAATATTGACTTGGTATTTTACCAAATAGGGCTATCTTCTGTATACCACCCCTACCTTGTCACAACACAACTGATTGGCTCAAACGCATTAAGAAGGAAAGAAATTCCACAAATTAACTTTTAAGAAGGCACGCCTGTTAATTGAAATGCATTCCAGGTGACTACCTCATGAAGCTGGTTGAGAGAATGCCAAGAGTGTGCAAAGCTGTCATCAAGGCAAAGGGTGGCTACTTTGAAGAATCTCAAATATAAAATATTTTTGCAGTGATGCAACATCTATCCATCTGACGATCTGTTTTTCTTCCTCTGACAACTTTGTCACATTTGTGACCAAGAAGGTTCTGGATGAGCAGCAGCAGTTCGCTTTAACTGTGAAGTCATCAAGCTGGGTATTATCAGTGTTATCTGTTGAATCATTCACAGCTGATGAAATGCATGGTGCATTCTGAATGGCCTCATTAAGTTGTGAAGTCAAATCTTCAGCTAATATTTCAGTTCTCCTTATTGCTGTGGAATCTGACAGTGGGATCTGTTTGATATTTTCCCTTCCAGCAAGGTGTCAGCAACTCCACTCATTCTTTTACCATCTCAACGTCAGAAAAAGTTTGTTTTCCCAAAACCCAAGCTATCCTCAGTGAACACTCCATTGCATGTTGTTGACAAGGACTTTCGAGGACCTCTCATATTGGGATTTCAGTTGGTTAATCTTGTTTGTTCTCCCCTCTGTGTTCAGGGGAAACGTCTGATCCAAATTACTATGAATGGCGTCATAATGGCGCTTAACATTGCCACTTTCCATGAGGAATACGGACTCGATGCATATCAGGCACATTTATTTTGTGCTGGTTCAGGGGAGAATGAATGCATACTTTTCTGTCCACTCGTCTTTGAATATAGGGTTTTCGTCGTGAACTTTTCTTTTTTTGAACAAGCAATATTAAATACTGGTAACTAAACTCCTTCTATCTGTGATATTAACAGTTGAACCGCGGTGAAATCTTTCTGGGGGGGGTTTTCTGCATGCTTGTCTCGAGGTTCCGTGGATGATATTTGCATTGATGTGATTGGGTAAGACGCTGCCTCTTGTATTTGCATATAACCACACAATTTATTTAGACGGGGCACTAATAGATGTGGGGGTTGCTTCGAGAAAGAGAGAAAGAGAGAATGCTGAGTTAGAGAGGCCGCGGCTGTCTAAAAATGATTGGTTGACTTTGATAGAACTAAATGCGATGTTGTTCAGTCCACATTGACCCTTCTCTGGGTCTGGACCCGGACTGCGGTCCACCAGTTGAGTTTGGCTGCTGTAGGGCTGTAGCAGCTAACACATGCAGATGAGAAATGCAGCAATGTTGAAGATGGTGAAGATGACCCAGGGGAAGATGAGAGGGGGGATTAGGTAGAAAATGGCAGGAGGATTTATATCCAGAATCCTCAGCCGTGTCAGGCCTGCAGCTGGAAAGCACTTAACCAAACAAGGGGCCTGAACTGGAGGGGCCTCTCTGGGATTGACTCTACATATCCATGGGCCCCGCACTGACTGACTGCACCACGGCCTTTTCATTAGTCTAAATACGACGTCCCTCGGCCTAGTACTGAAACTAGATCACTTCCCAACTCACCTGACCTCTGAGGAGAGTTTAAAGAAGTAAAACCAGCAGAGATGTGGTGTGTGTGTTTTCTCCCCGTACCTACCGCTGTGCTAGTTTTCCTGCCTCTAGGCTACTCTCCACTGAGGCCTACACCTGAGTACGGTAGCAACCTACAGTATCTGTCTCAGTGGTGCTATGGACTGTACACATGAATAATATTGGGGAGTTGCTTAGCATTCTGATGACTTGGTTGGTGACAGGCTCCTTGACACAGACTCTGGCATTTCTCAATGCCTCCAAGCTTAGTAAATGTCACTGCTAAGACCTATGTAATAGTACACTTTGTGCAGCTGATTTTGATAATGAGTCATATGGCAACGTCCCATTAGATATCCAAACAAACAAATTAGCAATCTAACACCAATTGAGCCGTTAAAACCCCCTAAGGGCCCGGGGCTGGGTTTCTACTAAGCTAGTCTCGCGTTGCCATACCTCCAAAATCACGTCGTTGTCACGCCTCCCTTGGAGGTCTGGAGAATTTTGTATTGCAAAAATGCTGGGAGCAAGATTTTGATTGGATGTTCCATTTCAAGAACCCTCCCCCAACATGCCCGTAGAAGGGGTGCTGTGTGTTATGTGCGTCACCGTTTTCCGTCCGAGTAGTTGTTACCTATGCTAGTTTCAAGTGATTGTTTTCAAGTTATCAAGTGTGGCCGACAGTCTGCATTTTATATTTATCGAAATTGAAAGTGGATTACGCTGGTAATGTCAAAAGTCACAACATGTTCTAAACCGCTTTGGTGACAAACAAACTTTTTTCCACATGGCTGCGCTTTGCTACCGCCAAAAATATCGTGAAGATTGCACATTATTTTGTTTTTGTAAGGACCCCAAAAAACAAAGGCAGTGGGAGAACCTATTCATGTAAGTAGATACATGTTTTAAATGTAAAAAAAATATATATATATATATATATATATATATATTATTAGCTAGCTAGCTAGCTGGCTACAGTAGGCCACTTTTTAGGCTAACTCAACTGAGCTGCTAGCTAGCTAGCTAGGTAACTTTACACACTGTTTAGCTAAGTGAATTCAATGTCATCCGCATGCTAGCTATCTTGATGTAATCATTGAAAATGAAAAACACAGTCTCCAAATGCATTTGTAGATGACAGCCATGGAAGAGGGTGAAATTGCAGCTCCAGCTGTCAGTAAAGGGAGAGCGTAGGCTACACTGTGGGAGGACATTATGAAAAGATTATCCAGTTCAAGTCCCTAGAGGGGAATACTTTGAGGACAGAGAGATAATAGCAACATAATATTTAGTGCTGTCTAATTTGAATATAATGAAGCCTGTTTCTTTGTGATGTTTTCTGTCCTCAGATATGGAAAGCTGTGATTGCCTGTTTGCAAATGAAGAGAGAGTTCCCTATGAATGTTGCAAGAGACTAAGGGTATATCTTATATTCCATGGGTTATATGTGTCGGCCTACCTATGTTAGCAAATGATGTATACAAAAATACAATTAAACATAACACACAATGTATTAACCTATTGCAATTGGAGCAAGCCAACCATGCTGTAGGTCTGCTGGGTGTGCAGGGTTATGTTTGAGCCCAGCAATACCACACCTGATCAAATCTAATGAGTTGATAATCAATGCAGACACAGGAGGTGGATAGTACGATTCTCAGAGTTATTACAGTACAAGGGGCAGGCAATCGGTAGGTCAAGGCAGGCAAAGAGTCGTAATCCAAATCAGAGTCAGGCAGGTACAGGACGGCAGGCAGGATCAGGACAGGCAGAAAGGTCAGAACTGGGAAGACTAGAAAAGCAAAAACTTCAGCACGGGAACACACTGGTAGGACTTGATGGGACAAGACGAACTGGCAACAGACAAACAGAAAACGCAGGTATAAATACACATGAGATAATGGGAGACACCTGGTGGGGGTTGGAGACAATCACAAGACAGGTGAAACAGATCAGGGTGTGACACAACTCAATGATCTATTGTTGTTTAGACTAAGATGTCTGTCTAATCTTTACATACGAGTTATCTTATTTGTACATTCTGAAGTGATGAAGTGTTGATTATTTGAAGTGAAGTGTTTAAACCTGTTTTAATTGTTAAACTATTATTCAAAATGAACTACACTGTAAAAAGTGATTTTTTGGATTCGTTTTATTTTGCATTTTGCACTAGTGGTTTCAACCTATTTCTTGTGGATTCGCTTAATCAAAAAAACGTAATTCCTCCCTCAACCTATTATTCATGATTCAATGAAAGCATACAAATTGGGTTTATGTCATCATGCTTGCAAATACATATCAATGACGTTATGACACCAGATCGACATCATGATGTCATAGACCACATTCTGAAGTCAACGCAAGGTAAGTTGAGACACAAAATCATATTTTTGCTAAAATAGTATTTTTTCACGTAAGCGGAATGTAAGATGTTGGTATGTTCGATCATTTAAAGCTGCGTTGTAAGTATTGTAAAATGTTTTGCGGCTGCATAACGTTAGCTAGCATTGCTGGTTTTGATGTCAGTCCATTATGGTATTTGTAGCTAATGTTAGCTAGCTAGGCAACATCGTCATCCAAAGTCAATGTATTTCTCCAGGTTCTTTTGTAAAAGAAAAATCACATTTTTTTGCGGCCGCATGATGTGGTACGATTCGTTTGATACGTGTCCATCTATGAATTGTGCCTAGCTAGAGCTTTTCTAGCTAGCTAGTTCAAGGCTAACTTTACTTCGATTGCAAGGTTGCTACTAACGTGAGCTAGCAGCTACCTAGTAGGGCTTGTTAGCTAGCTAGCTAGTATCTAAGTTCACAATACATGTAGCTATCATGTTTACTTTGATACCTATGTTGCTAGCTATCTAACTCCAACTCTTCACCTTCACCTCCACAACTGGGGTGGGTATCGTAGCTAGCTAGTTAGCTGGCATTGCACGTGGTTTGTTGGTTGTTGATATTATTAGCTAGCTAACCAACCACGTGCAATGCCACAGAGCATTCAAGCGGGATAGCACAACTTCAACATCAACCACATCCAACGTTAGTTAGCTAGCAAGCTTTTTTAAAATGTGTTGATCACATCTGAGCATCATAGAGACTTTTCTGTTCTTCATAGAGTACTTTGCATTTTCTCCCCAGGATTGAATTCACCCAACACCTGTTGGAAGGTTGGACCTGTTCCTTTCACTGCTGTTGGTAAGTCATTCTAATATATTATACAATGGGTGGGTCTAATCCTGAATGCTGATTGGTTAAAACCGCATTCCAGCCGGTGTCTATTCCACAAGTTGCCACCGGCTAAATCTATGACGTTAAAATGCCTATTTACTCTGTTCCATCTGACTGCGCAATCCACTGTCTCATCAGCCCAGCCAGGCAACTTATAAACTTCATCTCCACTATAAAAAGCATCTAGACATTATCTCAAATTTCTTTTAGTCTAACATTTCGTTTTCAACAGTGGAGATTTGTATAATTCGATCTTCTGCTGTCCCATAGTAATAAACGTGTCGGGAGTCGGGACGAGACAGACAGGCAGGGAGCGTTTCTCAGCCAGTCAAAATCATGAATCAGCTGGCATAATTTTTATGGATATATATACAAAAAAATGTCAATTGAAAAAAGGTAAAACGAAATGCAGCTAATTTGCAGTCTTTCCAGCTTCAGTTTGAAGTGATTGTGTTACTGTAGCTGTGTTGTTAGCTAGCTCCTCTGAACAACAGTGTCCTGACGATTGAGCACATTTTCTATGCCAGGCGAAATCCAAATACTACTTTGCTGTTATTCTGGCAGCACTTTTTGACGTGACTGTAAGTTAGCTGTAGTTGGCTAGCTAGCAAGGAAGGGATAAGAACGTTGCCAGCCAGTATGGCAATGGAACATTTAGAACGAACTGGTCGCGTCCATAGATACAGAACAAAAAGACTGAACGACTGGGTCGCGTCTCTAGCAACCCTAGATTTGTGTCAAGACTATATCTTGTGGAAGGATGAAATAGTATAAATAAATTAATCAAATAAGATCTATCAATTTAGCATTAAACTCATAATGTAGGGCTTCATTGATTATTGAAGTGAAAATGCCAGAGAAGCCGGTGTTTGGAGGATATATTGGCACGGTTTGCTGGCGCTCGACTTCGTCTCGGGCCTAACAACACCCGTGCCAATATATCCTCCAAACACCGGCTTCTCGGGCATTATCACTTAAATAATCAATGATGCCCTACATTATGAGTTTAATGCTAAATTGATAGATTAACAAACAAATAATGACTAATTGTTTCTGGTTCTGCTCTCTCTGTGTGCCCCTTTTTATATCAAAATAGCTAGAGGCCGCAAGATTAAGGTCGTCTTCGGGGAGAACAACACTGAAGAACGGACCTTCCAGAATGGCAAACAGGAAATGATGGATGACCTACTCAAAACGATCAAAAGTGCCTTTCATTTTGACAACGAGTACTTCAATCTGACTACTTACTACCTTTGGGCACAGTGAAGGTGATCCAGCAGCACACCAACTCACCATTGATCAGTACCCCTATTGAGACTGCGTCTCACTCAGCCTCACACGGCTCTGACGACTGCATTTCCGTAGCATTGGATGACATGCTGATCCTCTCGTCCTCCGAGTCTGTGTCGTCCCGAATAGAACAATGGCCAAAGGACTTTCCGATTCCACGCTTCTCATATGACTGTGAGATCCAACTTGAGAGGGCAAATGCTGAATATCAGGTTAGCCAAACAATGCCGACTGTCAGCTCCAAGCTGAAATCCGATATACTGGATAAACTAGCAGAGGAAATCTTCAAATACAAGGCCTACGCAGAAGAAATAGACTTCTGCGCGGTTTCGGAGGCCTTAATCAAGAAGCACCCCTGCTTGAAAAAACCCAGATCGTTCAATGGCTGCTATGGTTGGAAACAAAGACTTAAGCACAAAATGGGAAACTACAGGACACAGCTCAAATTACACGGGTGTCTTGAGCTCTCAGTTCAATCACAGAAATCCAAAGCGACTGCAGATGCTTTCCCTGCAAAAAAGGTTAAGAAGCCAAAACTTGCTGAGGCTAACTACTACCCATCCATCCCTACAGGTCAGTCTCCCAAAAGCCTTGAAAAAGAGAGGCTTGAACTTCTGAAAGAGGTTAGGAAAAGGAATAATGAGAAGGCTGTCAGGGACAAAATGGCTCAGACCTTCGCTTACAGACGACAGGAGGTGGTGAGCAAGCAACCCAGGATTGAAGACGTTAAGACAAGATGGCCTGCGCTGTTCCAAGAGAAAGAGGTAGGCCTATGTGTAAAATAATGGAAATGAGAGGATGTATGAGCTGAAGTGATTGGTTGTACTTACAGTGGGCGGTTATGCATTTGTCTCAATGTGGAAAGGTTGAGAGGAAGTAGATGTTGGGGATTTTTGATCGTTTGACTTTGACCAGACTGAGGACATTCACGTTAAAAGAGTGTATCCTGAAGACGAAAAGGACTTGATCAGGGAGTAAGGTTGGTAAGGTTCAACATTCATTAATTTATGTCAGCATATCTTGTCTTGATACTAGATTTCTTTAAAGGACAGATAGAGCTGAGTGAACAGTGCCTTACGTTTTAACTAATTATTGTCTTTGTATTTTTGTTATCTTGTCTCTTGTAGGACAGCCAGGCTGGCGAGGCTGTGAAGGACCTGGAGCAGCTCACTATGGCAGTGTTTGTCATTCGGAAGGAAGGAGACGGACCCCAGCATCCTCCAGAGGACATTGGTGTAGTCATTGAAGGTATGGAGGTAGTGAATGAACGGACGTCAGTGGCATCTGCTTGTGCCATATTTCGGCTTGGCACCTAAAACCCTCACAAACTTTTACAGATGCACAATTGAGAGCATCCTGTCGGGCTGTATCACCGCCTGGTACGGCAACTACACCACCCGCAACCGCAGGGCTCTCCATTACTGGGGGCCAACTACCCGCCCTCCAAGACACATACAACACCCGATGTCACAGGAAGGCCAAAAAGATAATTAAGGATATCAACCACCCGAGCCACTGCCTGTTCACCCCGCTATCATCCAGAAAGCGAGGTTAGTGCAGGTGCATCAAAGCTGGGACCGAGAGAATGAAGAACAGCTTCTATCTCAAGGCCATCCGACTGTTAAATAGCCATCACTAGCACATTAGAGGCTGCTGCTGCTTATTGAAATCACTGGCCACTTTAAGAAATGGAACACTGGTCAATTTAATCATGTTTACATATCTTGCACTACTCATCTCATATGTACAGTGGGGAAAAAAAGTATTTAGTCAGCCACCAATTGTGCAAGTTCTCCCACTTAAAAAGATGAGAGAGGCCTGTAATTTTCATCATAGGACACGTCAACTATGACAGACAAAATGAGAAAAGAAATTCCAGAAAATCACATTGTAGGATTTTTAATGAATTTATTTGCAAATTATGGTGGAAAATAAGTATTTGGTCAATAACAAAAGTTTCTCAATACTTTGTTATATACCCTTTGTTGGCAATGACACAGGTCAAACGTTTTCTGTAAGTCTTCACAAGGTTTTCACACACTGTTGCTGGTATTTTGGCCCATTCCTCCATGCAGATCTCCTCTAGAGCAGTGATGTTTTGGGGCTGTCGCTGGGCAACACGGATTTTCAACTCCCTCCAAAGATTTTATATGGGGTTGAGATCTGCAGACTGGCTAGGCCACTCCAGGACCTTGAAATGCTTCTTACGAAGCCACTCCTTCGTTGCCCGGGCGGTGTGTTTGGGATCGTTGTCATGCTGAAAAACCCAGCCACGTTTCATCTTCAATGCCCTTGCTGATGGAAGGAGGTTTTCACTCAAAATCTCACGATATATGGCCCCATTCATTCTTTCCTTTACACGGATCAGTCGTCCTGGTCCCTTTGCAGAAAAACAGCCCCAAAGCATGATGTTTCCACCCCCATGTTTCACAGTAGGTATGGTGTTCTTTGGATGCAACTCAGCATTCTTTGTCCTCCAAACACGACGAGTTGAGTTTTTACCAAAAAGTTCTATTTTGGTTTCATCTGACCATATGACATTCTCCCTTAAGCAGGGGGACACAGCAGGATTTGAGTCCCTGGCGGCGTAGTGTGTTACTGATGGTAGGCTTTGTTACTTTGGTCCCAGCTCTCTGCAGGTCATTCACTAGGTCCCCCGGTGTGGTTCTGGGATTTTTGCTCACCGTTCTTGTGATCATTTTGACCCCACGGGGTGAGATCTTGCGTGGAGCCCCAGATCGAGGGAGATTATCAGTGGTGTTGTATGTCTTCCATTTCCTAATAATTGCTCCCACAGTTGATTTCTTCAAACCAAGCTGCTTACCTATTGCAGATTCAGTCTTCCCAGCCTGGTGCAGGTCTACAATTTTGTTTCTGGTGTCCTTTGACAGCTCTTTGGTCTTGGCCATAGTGGAGTTTGGAGTGTGACTGTTTGAGGTTGTGGACAGGTGTCTTTTATACTGATAACAAGTTCAAACAGGTGCCATTAATACAGGTAACGAGGGGAGGACAGAGGAGCCTCTTAAAGAAGAAGTTACAGGTCTGTGAGAGCCAGAAATCTTGCTTGTTTGTAGGTGACCAAATACTTATTTTCCACCATAATTTGCAAATAAATTCATAAAAAATCCTACAATGTGATTTTCTGGATTTTATTTTCTCAATTTGTCTGTCATAGTTGACGTGTACCTATGATGAAAATTACAGGCATCTCTCATCTTTTTAAGTGGGAGAACTTGCACAATTGGTGGCTGACTAAATACTTTTTTTCCCCACTGTATATACTGCATTCTATTCTATAATATTCTACTGTATCTTAGTCCATGCCGCTCTGTCATTGCTTGTCCATATATGTATATTTTCTTAAATTCCGTTCCTTACACGTTTTGTGTGTATTGGGTATATGTTGTGAAATTGTTAGATATTACTTGTTAGATATTACTGCATTGTCGGAGCTAGAAGCACAAGCATTTCGCTACACCCGCTATAACGTCTGTTAAACACATGTATGTGACAAATAACATTTGATTTGATTTGATTTGATATATGCACTTGACTTGAGCTACCCAAAGACACTCTGTTTCACTTTTGAAGTGTTCCAGAAAATACTAATGCAGCTTGATCAACACAAGATGTCTCCCAAAGTACAACATCTGTGTTGCAAACTACAAAGCACACAGTAAGAAAAACCATGGTGTTGGTTTCTTCTGATGGGTCCAATTATGTAGTAATTTTGGTTTTAGGATTTTAGGATTTTCAGCTCCTCACTGAGTGTGTGTAAGGTAGCTCCTACAACTAAAAATGAACCCTTATGGACCCCAACTGTTGAACATTCAATAGAATGTAGCGCTTTGTAGCTATACATGTTTAAAGTGATTAGAGATCAGATAACTCAGGCTGGCTTTGCAAAGTACAGAGAGATCCTTGAAGAAAACCTGCTCCAGAGCGCTCAGGACCTCAGACTGGGGCGAAGGTTCACCTTCCAACAGGACAACGACCCTAAGCACACAGCCAAGTCAACACAGGAGTGGCTTCGGGACAAGTCTCTGAATGTCCTTGAGTGGCCCAGCCAGAGCCCGGACTTGAACCCGATCTAACATTTCTGGAGAGACCTGAAAATAGCTGTGCAGCAGCGCTCCCCATCCAACCTGACAGATCTTGAGAGGATCTGCAGAGAAGAATGGGAGAAACTCCCCAAATACAGGTGTGCCAAGCTTGTAGCGTCATACCCAAGAAGACTCGAGGCTGTAATCACTGCTAAAGGTGCTTCAACAAAGTACTCAGTATAGGATCTGAATACTTATGTAAGTGTGATACTTCAAATTTTATTTATTTATAAATTTGCAAACATTATGTCATTATGGGGTATTGTATGTAGATTGATGAGGGGGAAAAAAACAATTTAATCCATTTTAGAATAAGGCTGTAACGTAACAATATGTGGAAAAGGTGAAGTGGTTTGAATACTTTCTGAATGCACTACATAAAGCATAGGGGATGATTTGATTGGGCCTCTGTCTGTCCAAACTCTCTTCCCTCATCCTCTCATCCCTCCCGCTTTGCCTCCGCTCTCGTAACCCACTACACTGTAGAGTTTTGTGTTGAGGTTTTGTTGGACATGCAGATTGTGTTGCTGTACATGCAAGTTATTGTTGTACATGCGGGTTATATTGTTCAACATGCAGGTTGTGTCCAATAAATGTGTAATTGTGAAAGAAATGTTAAGTTTTGAGTCATACTTTGATGTTTTTGAACCAACCTAATATTTTCATTTGCAGGAATTTCATTCAATTAGATGTTACCAGTTAACTCAGTTAAGTTACTCCAATCAAATAATTTGCTTTTCTTGAAGCCTAATTATGAGATTGTATTTGCATAGTATTTTAGTTTTCAGTAAAACAAATAAACAAGTTTGAAAAATAAGAACAATTTGGTTTAACTGAGGCAAATTATTGATTTAAGTGTCATTGACCTAATAATGAAATTGAATTGAAAGTATTTATTTGCTTGTTACCAGTTGAAGTAATTCAATTAAGTTGATCCAACAAATCACTTTGTAGTGAATGTCAATGTTTGTCACGCCCTGACGTAGAGTTGGCTAGTTGGTGAGTCAGGGTGTGAATATTATGTGTGGGAATTTCTATGTGGACATTCTAGTATTTGTATTTCTATGTTTGGCCGGGTGTGCCTCCCAATCAGAGGCAGCTGTCGCTCGTTGTCTCTGATTGGGGATCATACATAGGCAGCCAGTTTTCCTGCCTGGGTTGTGGGATCTTGTTTGTGTTTCCTGTTAGGCTGGTATGTGTATAGCCCTTTGGACTTCACGGTACGGTGTTGTTTTGTTGAATGTTTATTTGATTTAATAACATGTACGCTTTTCACGCTGCACCTTGGTCCGACCCGTCTCTCAATGTTCGTGACAGAAGATCCCACCAAAAATGGACCAAGCAGCGTGCCCAGGAGCAGCAGACACCCTGGACACAGGTGGGGAAGTCATTTTGGACTTGGGAGGAGATATTGGCAGGTAAAGGACCCTGGGCGAAGGAGGAGGCCCAGGCAGGAGAGGATCAACGGTGCCGGCCGACGAGGAAGCCAGAGAAGCAGCCCCAATAATATTTTTTTGGGGGGGCTCACAGGGTGGACGACGAGGCAGCAGGAGGCCGGGAAAGGGCTGACTAGAGAGGTGGAGGCCGCTATTCTAGAGGTCCTCCAAGACCTGCGGATCGAGAGTCTGAGAGAGGAGGCCACCACGTTACGGGGCTGTTAGATCAGTGGGAGCAGGAGGTATCCGTTCAGAGGGAGGCGCTACAGGAGGCTCAAAGGGAGAAGGAAGTAGTGGAGGCAAGGAGAGAGGAGCTGGTCAGGCAACAGAAGGAGCGTGTGTTCATAGAGGAACATAAGTATGCAGAGATACGCACTGTGTCATCAGTGCACATGCACAGCCCAGTGCGTCCTGTGCCAGCGCCCCGCACGTGTCGTGTGAGAGTGGGCATCCAGCCAGGACGGGTTGGGCCAGCTGTACACTCCAGACCTCCAGTACACCAAACCAGTGGTGCGTGTATCCAGTCCAGTACGGCCCGTACCTGCTCCCCGCACCAAGTCAGTGGTGCGTGTTCCCAGTCCGGCACGGCCCGTGCCTGCTCCCCGCACCAAACCAGTGGTGCGTGTCTCCAGTCCGGCACGGCCCGTGCCTGCTCCCCGCACCAAACCAGTGTTGCGTGTTCCCAGTCCGGTACGGCCCGTGCCAGCTCCTCGCACCAAACCAGTGGTGCCTGTCGCCAGCCCGGCCCGGCCCGTTCCTGCTCCAGAGATGGGGTGGGATACGGGTCCGGAAGTTTGCTCCACTGTGGAGCCAGAGCAAGCCGCTCCACCGGTACCTGATCCAGCTCCGGTCGGTTGCTCCACTCCGGAGCCAGAGCAATCCGCTCCACCGGTGCCTGATCCAGCTCCGGTCAGCGTCTCCACTCTGGAGCCAGAGCATTCCGCTCCACCGGTGCCCAGTCCAGCTCCGGTCAGCGGCTCCACTCCAGAGTCAGAGCAGTCCGCTCCACCGGGGTCTAGTTCAGTTCTGGTCAGCGGCTCCAATCCGTGGGGGGATTGCCGATCCAGGCCTAGACGTCAGCCCCTCTCCAGGTTCGGGGTCTCCCACACCAGGGTCCAGACAGGGCTTGGTGTATCGTGGCGGGATTGCCGATCCAGGCCTAGACGGCAGCCCCTCTCCAGGTTCGGGGTCTCCCACATCAGAGTCCAGACAGGGCTTGGTGCATCGCGGGAGGATTGCCGATCCAGGCCCAGACGTCAGCCCCTCTCCAGGTTGGGGGTCTCCCACACCAGGGTCCAGACAGGGCTTGGTGCATCGCGGGAGGAAGGAGAGGGGAAGCATCGCGAGGCTGAAAGACCACCCAGACCCTCCCCTAATGAGTCAGGTTGGTGCGGCCGGAGTACGCACCTTTGGGGGGGGGGGGGTACTGTCACGCCCTGACATAGACTTGGCTAGTTGGTGAGTCAGGGTGTGAATATTATGTGTGGGAATTTCTAGTATTTGTATTTCTATGTTTGGCCGGGTGTGGTTCCCAATCAGAGGCAGCTGTCGCTCGTTGTCTCTGATTGGGGATCATACATAGGCAGCCAGTGTTCCTGCCTGGGTTGTGGGATCTTGTTTGTGTTTCCTGTTAGGCTGGTATGTGTATAGCCCTTTGGACTTCAAGTTATGTTGTTTTCTTGTTTTGTTGAATGTTTATTTGATTTAATAAACATGTATGCTTTTCACGCTGCACCTTGGTCCGACCCGTCTCTCAACGTTCGTGACAATGTTGATTAAATCACATATCACAATCCTGCAATATAGAGGGAAAGTGGGTCTGTCTCTAATGTGTCTGTGTTGTATTCTCAAATTAACATATATTTTTTGTCTAATTGTAAGATCTCCAAACTGTTTTATTTGATTGTCACTCTCTCTTAGTAAATCAGCTCTGTGAATCAAGTTTGCAGCTTATCATATAGCATGCACCGCCAATACAGCCATAGGCCTACAGTATGATGGCATTACTGGCCTTAAGGGCATGTGTCATCTGAAGCAGAGAATAGCTAAACTCACACATTGTTTACATGATGAGCTATATGTTCTTAATTTAAAATGATACCAGTAACGGTAGCTAACTCAGTTCCGTACATATGTGGGCAACCGCAGCATTCAAATGAGGCTGCAATTAAAACTAATGGGACTGTGTTGGCATCAAAATCCGGGGTGTGAACTAAGTTTCGATTCAGCGTTGATTGACATGGTAATGGACCAATAGTATTGGAGAAAAGTTGAAAAAACTGACCCCGCTGACTCTGTACGATGTACAAAAGTGCGTTAGCTACCGTTAGACAATGTATGAGGACAATCATATACCAGAATTATGTACATGCCTTTTATGTGCTGACATATACAATTGTTTAGTGCAAATCTAACCCTTGTAATTTAGGTACAGTATGAAAATAAGGAGATGACAATTAAGCTACAGGAGATGAGCATTACAGGTAACATTTTATGAGGTTAATTTTATTTCATTCCTTTTAGCAATATTCCTAGCAAAGTTATTGCAGTTGTTCCCATAGATAGACAGTACATGGTTCCTTTATGTATCACTGACCCTGGATAAGCTAGCGACTAGGCTAACAAGGTTCACTTTTTAGGTTAATAATATACTGTTTTTACTAACATTTTGTTGGCTTTATAATTGTGAGAGAAATTGAACTAGCTAGTAGCTACATAGTTGGTTGTACCTAGGTAGCTTACAAGGTTACCTGACTTTTCTCAAAATGAACCTCATTGTGGATAGCTACTTCTTGTCCCTCATGCTAGCCTTTACAGCAATATCTCACTTCAGAAACTTCAAAATTAAAAAATATTGATATGGCCAGCATTGTAGACCATTTCCCCCTCTTGCTGCACCTTTATCTCAAAATAACAGAGAAATGCTGTGAAAACCAGCGTGCTGCAAATGCTCTAAAATGTTTTGTCACCATAGCTTGTCTTGATATTGCCATCTCTTCAATCTAAGTCAACAGGAAAGTGCGTGCCCTCAGGCCTGGAGGGAAAGTTGGTTGCAATTTCAATTTAATCCTCCAGAAACGACAGAACAAATAATGCAACAAATATTGTGGTTAAACTCAAATATACTAATTGACAAAAAAACTTTTTTTTGGGACAAAATTTTAAAAAAAGGTATAATCTTCGTAAATGATATCATCGGTAGGACTGGAAATGTCTGCTCTACCCAAAATTACAATTACAACCAAATAATTGCAGCCTTACCGCAAAAATGGAAGAGGAAAGTGGAAGGGGGAGAAAGTAAGGAACTTGTCTGTCAGCCTTGCATTAAAGAACATAATTGGTTAAGGAAAACTGTGATAAACAAAAAAGTATATCAGTTTCATTTAAGGACCAAAGGATTGACAGCCGTCCCATATAGATTGCAAAATAGTTGGGAAGAGATTTTTGACGTACCGATCCCATGGCATAGTGTTTATGAACTGATACGCAAAACGACACCGAATTCAAAAATTAGAATCTTTCAATTTAAATTATTATATACAATTCTTGCTACCAATAGAATGTTATTTATATGGGGGATACAATCTTCCCAGCTCTGCAGATGTTGCTGTGAAGAGACAGAATCATTAGATCATTTGTTTTGGTACTGTCCATTTGTAGCTTTTTTTTGGACACAGGTCCAGGAATGGCTAAAGGATTGCAATATTTACCTGGAGCTAACCTTGCAGATAGCATTACTGGGTGATCTGAAAACACATAGTCAATCAATCAATAATATAATAATACTTTTAGCAAAAATGTTTATTTTTAATTCACAATCTGTAGAAACAATGAGAATGGTTCAGAATTTTTGTAAAACATCACAGTACAGTTGAAATATATATGGCAATTAGAAATCCTATATGGATGGTGTTAAGAGATAGATGGGAGGTGTTGAATGGAGCTGAAGGATGGGACTAATAACAACTAACAACAAAATAATAACAAGATAACTAATAATGTAAGCATACTGTGTCCATAATAAGTATGTAGGTTGTATGTTGGGAACTTTTGGGAAAGAGCACAGTTGGAAAGATATGGCATATAGAAGCAAACCGGATGGACATCATGAAAATGATCTGAGAGGTTGAGAGTAGAAGAAGTTCAGGAGAAAAAAACAAACAAAATATAATTATTGTAAAAATGACTGTGTCCATAAAATGTAGATAGTAAGTACAGTGGGTAAAAAAAGTATTTAGTCAGCCATCAATTGTGCAAGTTATCCCACTTAAAAAGATGAGAGAGGCCTGTAATTTTCATCATAGGTACACGTCAACTATGACAGACAAAATGAGAAAAAAAATCCAGAAAATCACATTGTAGGATTTTTTATGAATTTATTTGCAAATTATGGTGGAAAAAAAGTATTTGGTCAATAACAAAAGTTTCTCAATAATTTGTTATATACCCTTTGTTGGCAATGACACAGGTCAAACGTTTTCTGTAAGTCTTCACAAGGTTTTCACACACTGTTGCTGGCCCAATTTTGGCCCATTCCTCCATGCAGATCTCCTCTAGAGCAGTGATGTTTTGGGGCTGTCGCTGGGCAACACAGACTTTCAACTCCCTCCAAATATTTTCTATGGGGTTGAGATCTGGAGACTGGCTAGGCCACTCCAGGACCTTGAAATGCTTCTTACGAAGCCACTCCTTCGTTGCCCGGGCAGTGTGTTTGGGATCATTGTCATGCTGAAAGACCCAGCCACGTTTCATCTTCAATGTCCTTGCTGATGGAAGGAGGTTTTCACTCAAAATCTCACGATACATGGCCCCATTCATTCTTTCCTTTACACGGATCAGTCGTCCTGGTCCCTTTGCAGAAAAACAGCCCCAAAGCATGATGTTTCCACCCACATGCTTCACAGTAGGTATGGTGTTCTTTGGATGCAACTCAGCATTCTTTGTCCTCCAAACACGACGAGTTGAGTTTTTAGCAAAAAGTTCTATTTTGGTTTCATCTGACCATATGACATTCTCCCAATCCTCTTCTGGATCATCCAAATGCACTCTAGCAAACTTCAGACGGGCCTGGACATGTACTGGCTTAAGCAGGGGGACACGTCTGGCACTGCAGGATTTGAGTCCCTGGCGGCGTAGTGTGTTACTGATGGTAGGCTTTGTTACTTTGGTCACAGCTCTCTGCAGGTCATTCACTAGGTCCCCCCGTGTGGTTCTGGGATTTTTGCTCACCGTTCTTGTGATCATTTTGACCCCACGGGGTGAGATCTTGCGTGGAGCCCCAGATCGAGGGAGATTATCAGTGGTCTTGTATGTCTTCCATTTCCTAATAATTGCTCCCACAGTTGATTTCTTCAAACCAAGCTGCTAACCTATTGCAGGTTCAGTCTTCCCAGCCTGGTGCAGGTCTACGATTTTGTTTCTGGTGTCCTTCGACAGCTCTTTGGTCTTGGCCATAGTGGAGTTTGGAGTGTGACTGTTTGAGGTTGTGGAAAGGTGTCTTTTATACTGATAACAAGTTCAAACAGGTTCCATTAATACAGGTAACGAGTGGAGGACAGAGGAGCCTCTTAAAGAAGAAGTTACAGGTCTTTGAGAGCCAGAAATCCTGCTTGTTTGTAGGTGACCAAATACTTATTTTCCACCATAATTTGCAAATAAATTCATTAAAAATCCTACAATGTGATTTTCTGGATTTTTTTTCTCAATTTGTCTGTCATTGTTGACGTGTACCTATGATGAAAATTACAGGCCTCTCTCATCTTTTTAAGTGGGAGAACTTGCACAATTGGTGGCTGACTAAATACTTTTTTCCCCCACTGTATAAGCTGGAAGTAGAGTCCTAAGCATTGTTGTTCACTAGTTTACCCCAAGTAGGGAAAGGGTGGCGGGGTTGGAAAGTAATAAAGGGAAATATATATATAAAAAACATGGGGGATTGGAAGTGATGCAGACAATTACATTTATGGAAGTTACAATCTATCTGCAATATTAAGCTGATCTATCCCCCCTCACCCCCCCCAAAAAAAAAGTGTGTGCCCTCAGGCCTGGAGGGAAGCAAAAGTCAGTCTGCTACCCAAGAATAGCAAAGAACCCTTTACTGGCTCAAACAGCTGACCAATTAGCCTTTAGTAAACTTTTGGAAAAAATGGTGTTTGACCAGATACAATGCTATTTCACAGTAAACAAATTAACAACAGACTTTCAGCACGCTTATAGGGAAGGGCATTCAACATGTACGGCTGAAAATAATTGGCATAAATAGAAAAATATACCAGTTTCATTTGAGGACAAAAATGTTGACAGCTGCACCATACAGGTTGCAAAATAAATGGGAAGAGATTTTTGATGTACTGATTCCATGGCACATGGTTTATGAACTGATACAAAAAACAACACTTGATTCAACACTTCAAGTTTTTTAATTTAAATTATTATACAAAATTCTTGCCACCAACAGAATGCTATATATATATGGGGCATAAAACAATCTCAGCTCTGTAGATTTTGCTGCGAAGAGACTAGAATCACCAGATCATTTATTCTGGTATTGCCACTATGTAGCTTGTTTATGGTCACAGGTTCAGGAATGGTTAAAAAATCACAACATTCACTTAAAATGAACCTTACAAATAGCAGTGTTGGGCGATTTGGACAGCCATAGTCAGTAAATAAATAAAATAGTAATACTCGTAGGAAAGGTTTTCAACTTTGGCTCACAATCTGTGGATACTATATGATTAGAAAGGTTCAAAATGTATGCAAAACATCACAGTGCAATTGAAAAATATATGGCACATGGAAACCAAACGAGGGTGGTCTATGGTGATAGGTGGGATGGGCTGAGAGTGGCTGAAGGGTGGGATTAAAGAGTTTATGTTCAGTAATGTATTATTGTTATGTGATTGCTGTATATAAAAGTACCATGTACTGTATGTCAAATGTGTATGCAAAATGTATATGTACAATATATATGTAAAATGTATGTATATGTAGCAGAAAATCTGTAAAAAACTAAAAAGATATGTGTCCTCTGAAAGGAGGGGGGGTGGTGGATGGGTTAATACAAAAAAATATATATATATAAACTAAATGTACGTGTTTGTGAGAGTCTCATCTTTCGAAGGTGGGATCATATTAGTGTAGCCCAAACTGTTCGGAGTCTACAGACAGACGTTGGCAGATCGGAGGTACCGACTTCAGACGCTTGTGTGCGTCATTACATTTTCCATTTTTGTTTGTTAGAGTATCATCTTCCCAAACCATTCGGACGCTACAGACATTTTCATGAGACGACCGATTTTCGTGATGTCTCCTGTTCTAACAAACACCACTGTAGCTCTGCTACCTTCCATCGCAGATGCAGAAGGCCGACACCAGCAGATGCAGTGGATTGAGATGCAGCCCATGCAAAACACAAAAATCTCTATCTTAAACAGACAGATATTTATGGGGAGTTTTTTATTATGCTAATAAGATTTCCACGGGGGCACGACTCTAGGGGTTAACACCAGTAGAAACAGTGATGATGAACTCATGCGGTAGATAGCGCCGGCTGCCTTTTCTGTGGCGAAATTGACGTGCAAAAGTGGCATGTCAGACATGTGTGGCTGTTGGTCTATGAATACATAGGAGGTAATCAACATTGTTTAAAATGCTACTTTGCATATGCATGCATCATGACGGTGCCAACAGAGACGGTTGCCTTGTTGCCCGCTCCTACATAACTTTGCATTTTTTGTTTTTAGTGTTATTTCTTTACTTTCTTCACTCAAAACGTCTTTGCTATTATTTGTTGACCACCAAGCGCTTTTGGACATTAGATTGTTGTTTACCCACCTCAATTTAAACACTGGACACTTCCCGTTTATTTTATACCGTTTACATAATATATATACATACAGTACCTCATACATAGCTCATTCTAATATATATATATATACTACTTTACATTGCATTTGTGCTACACTGTTTATACTGTTTATAGTATATACGCAGAAATTGCATTTGGATTACTGATACACTCTAATTTTACTTGATAATTGGATTCATTCAGACATTTCTTGATTTCTTGATTTGACATTTTACTGCACTGTTAGAAGCTAGTAACACAAGCATTTCGCTGCACTCACTATAACATCTGCTAACCTGTGTGCGTGACCAAAAAACGTTGATTTGATTTGATCATTAAGTCCATGCAAATTCGGCCGGGTACTGCACCTGCGCTACTTCTGCTAAACCAGCGCTATAGCCGTCAAAGGAAGGTTCCTGTAAAAGGCATTCGTTTTCTGCACACTTGCATAAGAACATAAAGATGTTTTACTACTAGTGGTTGATATATTGTCCTTATGCAGTGCAGTCAGCTTCTATACAGTTCATACACTCCATGGCCAGCTTATTAGGTACAGCCATCTAGTACTAGGTCGAACCCCCCTTTGCCTCCAGAACAGCCTGAATTCTTCGGGGCATGGATTCTACAAGGTGTGGCATTCAAACTTTGCCCAATTGGTATCAAGGGACCTAAAGTGTGCCAGGAAAATATTTCCCACACCATTATACCACTGCCACCAGCCTGTACCGTTGACCCATTCTAAATTTAAATCGAACAGTAACTGAATGCCTTGATGCCTGTCTGCCTGCTTTATATAGCAATCCACGGCCACGTGACTCACTGTCTGTAGGAGCGAACCATTCTCATGAACGGGGTGGTGTACCTAATATGGCGCTGAATGTACACAGTGCATGGTAACAATGGACCACTGTATGTGCACGTGTGTCATACATTGTGCCCCCATGGTATAGAATAGATGATATGCGTTTACCCTCAATGCATGCATCTGTTTTGGATTATGCAAGCATTGCATGTGGCACATAATTAATGAGTGATTATTTATTTATTTGTGTGACTCCAAAAATAACATCTCTTGTTTAGTTGAATTACATTAGTTAATGCAAAGTGTGGGACTTTCTTGGAATCACTCATTGTGCTTTGTGGTCACAGCATACAGTATACTGTACACTTAAAAGTAATCTGTGGACTGCTTTACCATTCTGGGCCAGTCTTATAAACCTTTTACTGCAGTGGGCTAAATCCTGGTCACACAGAGTGATTCTTGGTAGTCTTCAACAAATCGACTTTGAAACAAAAGTATAGCTGTACCATGTCAGATATAGAGTTTAAATGTATTCCATTTTGAGTTTGCATCCCAATATTACACTTTATATACATCACAGAAGACTGAAATATAACAAAACTGTTTGACATAGAAACACCAGATTTTCAAAGTGTTTTTTGAAATAATCTTTATTAATTATGAAATTATGAAAAATATTAATAACATTCCACCCATGAGGCCAAAGAGGGCGCTTTTGGTCATTGACTGCAGGAAAAGGCTACGTAAGCTTATAAATTGTCCCAAGCTAATAGAGAAGAATATACATCCCTATTCTATGACAGAGACCGACACTCTCATAGTCACTTCAGTGTCAACTAAATATAACGATGATACTTTCAGTGAACTGCAATATCCATAATGCATTTGGGACACTCCAATCACAAAAATACACACATAATTTATAATCCATTATGAGGAATGGACTTAAATTAACGCTTTTTCCTCCTTTCCTGCAATGAATTCCTAAGTGTCCCAAATCCTAGGAGATAGAGAGGCTAAGAATACACTTTATGACAGATGGCACCAGAAGCATATGTGATGCATAACACATGAGAGAGAGAGAGAAGCTGGGGTGTCATCAGGCAGAATGAGCAGGATTCATCAAGCACATCCGCAAACATCCAGAAACATTTCACATGACGTCTGTCTCCCACTCTCTGGGTGCTCCTACTGTAACTCATAGACAACATGGTAATTGGAGATGAGCAGACATGTTGGACGTATTAGACATATTCGACAACTGGGCTGTCATCCAATTAGGGCTGATCTGGTTGTTTATCAACTGCAGGTATAATTTAGCTTCATTTAGAATACTGAATATTGTGTATCATTTATGAATGATGTGAGGATGAGGAACCTCCCATATGTGCATACTGTACATACTGCTATGCTGTGGAGTGTGTATGTGTGTGTGTGTGTGTGTGTGTGTGTGTGTGTGTGTGTGTGTGTGTGTGTGTGTGTGTGTGTGTGTGCGTGCGTGCGCGTGTGTGAGAGTGTGTGATGGAATAATCAATGGCCCACCTTTACACAGTGACAAAGACAGGCCCTTGACCAACAGGAAGCTACGGTCATGCCTGGTGATTCCATTCAACCCTCAGTAGTCCTCATCAGTCTCTCCTCCTACTCCAGTCTGCAGGGATGATGCAGGGAAAAACCAGGGAGTGCGAAGAAAAACTGCTGAGGTACTAAAAGCACTTGAGGAGAGACTGGTTTCCTCGACTTGCCTTTTGGCTAATAAAAATGCTTACATGCAATGAGAGAAATACATGAGCAATCAATACTTTATGTAATAGCCAGGGATGGGGCTCAGAGAAGCAACAGAGAGGGGTGCAGAGGGGAAGGAGCCAGGAGGAGATGAAAAATAGATTGTATTAATCCAGCACAGTGATATACTACAATTACGTGATCTGTCAGAGGGCCGCGACTGAGCAGCGAAGAGAGGGAATGGATGAGCGAAAAAGAGAGAGAGGAAGAAAGAGGGGGAGGTAGGGAGAGAAAGAGAAGAAAAGTGGATTAATCCTGTGCCTCTCTGCTTCTTTTCCCGGCCGTGGGCAAGAGAAAGAGACTACTACTTCACTACCACGCAACTCCGCAGCCAAGCCACAAAAATCAAATAGGGAGCCAAAAGAGAGAGAGAGAGAGACAGAAAGAAAGAGAAGAGAGAGAGAGGAGAGACAAAAAGTGCCACCCAGTGTAAATTCTTCATTCGAAATCCAGCCAGGCCACAGCCCCCCAGTCCCAGTGATCCTATACTCATCTACAACCCTACACAGTGTAGCCATCCACCATCACATTCTCCTTCTCTGCTCAATGTTCCATGACAACAAGGTGAGACGGACAGCAGAGGTTAGCCTGAACAGCTGCTTCCTGGCCTGGAAATTCCAGGCATTGAGGACCATCTGTCTATATGTTCACTGATATATATGGGAGCCATCTATCAGGCTGCAGCTCTACAGTTGCCGGCCCCGTCAGGCCTGCTGCCTTCTGCAGGGCGCCCAACAATGAGAGCTACTTCTTCACTTTGTGTCACACAGAATGGCTGATTTGATTAAGTCCTGGGCTCTCATTATGTTAGGTAGGGGTGTAGAATTTCAATGACAATCCATAATGCATGACCAGTTTTGTTGCCATGGCGACATAAATTCAAGGTTACTGGCTCAGACGCATAATTGGGTGTGCATTGAGCGCTGAAGAGGTGCTGTTAAAATTCTCCTCATGAAAGTGAAGCATTAATCATGCTGTCGCAGATTGCAAAGTACTCATAATCAGATGAAATGCCTTGCAGAGAGAGAAAATGTTAAAGGTCCAATGCAGACGTTTTTATCTCATTATCAAATACTTTCTGGGTAACAATTAAGTACCTTACTGTGATTGTTTTCATGGTAAAAAATTAACCAAAATAGCTTCTTAGCAAAGGGCAATTTCGCAAGCAAGAATTTTGCTAGGACTGTCTGGGAGTGGTCTAAGTGGGGAGGGGAAAACTGAAAATGAGCTGTTATTGGCAGAGAGGTGTTGAACTCTCTTTCTTGTTGGTTTATTAACTAATGTACCACATGGTGATGTCACAGTGGATTCCCCCAAAACTCCATTTCACCAAAACAGGCTGAAATTTCAGGCGGTCTTTTCCAACAGCTCTTCCACCAAAAGGACATTATCATAATTTTAACAATTTCACAGTATTATTCCAATCTCACAGTGTGGAAATATATATAAAACACAGGAAAATCAAGTTGTTGATGCACTGGGCCTTTAAGACAAACCAAAAGGCTTCTGTTAAAAGAAACCAAGCCAATACAGTGAAAACACACTGAGCTTGACCATTTGAAGGAAACCTCTCAGGTTTTTTTCCTTTCATTTTTTTTGCACTTTCTTGTAAGTTGGTCTCACTTCATTTGGCCCTCATCTTGCTCTCCCGGGCAGGAATATACCCTGATTCGGTGCAGAGCTCGAAATGATGGGAATCAATTCTCACAAGAGATCAGGACCTCTATGACAAGTAGAGCCTCCAGCTCGCGCCTCATCAGACCCATTTCAACAGCAGACAAAAGGGAAAAGATTTCTGCCCCTGTGTCTCTTCTGCTTAAATCCCATTGAAAATCAGCTCATGCCTTCCCTTGTCTGCACCCACTTATTTTATTGATGCTGTTTTGAGGGCATAGACACTAGACATAGGGATGTTATACTGTAGGAGACAAGGAGGAGTAAGGGAAGGGTGTCAATCCCTTGATATAATATCTTCTTTCTTTCCCCCCCTTTCTTTACAACTTTTGGCATCGCTAACAAGTATCATATGAAAAATCAAATCGCTGATTGATGATAGGATAGTGAAGCTACTTTTAGAGTTATGGAATAATTTAAAGGCTTATGGATAGAAATCAGATTAGGAAAAGAAAGTGCACACGGCCATGGCCTGCAGTTTTGAATGGCTGGTGGATAGTTGATTAAGCATATAGGTCTATAATGGCTCTACTATATCTATAGGGGTAGTTGTGAGCTCCAGTATGCTTCTTCCATTTTACTGTAACTATGTGGGCTATACAATGGACTACCCCAGTCCATTAGTATGGGTGAGCCATAACCCTCACACAGCTAATAATTATAAATCCAATGAGATTCATAAGTAATCAAAATGGCATTCATGATCTCTGACACAGGCTCTTTTAGATGTTCATGGCCTGAAGGTACAGTATATGCTGCATTGGACCAATAGTCCACTCCATTTATTCAATATTTTTACTCTTTCTTGTCCGTTAAAAAAACATGGCAGTGAATCTTTATTTTGGTGCTGTTTTATTATTATTATTTATGAATGGAGTTCAGGAATTTTGCTGGGAATTCAGGTATTCCAATTTATATATATATATATATATATATATATATATATATATATGTGTGTTAAAATAAAGAATATTATATGTGCCTTAATTGCATAAATACACCATGTGTACAGTGCATTCGGAAAGTTTTCAGACCCCTTGACTTTTTCCACATTTGTTCCGTTGCAGCCTTATTCTAATATCGATTAAATACTATTTTTTTTATCAATCTACACACACTATACCCCATAACGACAAAGCACAAATAGTTTTTTAGAAATGTTTGTAAATGTATTAAAAACCAAAAACAGAAATACCTTATTTAAATAAGTATTCAGACCCTTTTCTGTGAGAATAGAAATTGAGCTCAGGTGCATCGTGTTTCCTTTGATCATCCTTGAGATGTTTCTACAACTTCATTGGATTTCACCTGTGGTAAATCAAATTGATTGGACATGATTTGGAAAGGCACACACCTGTCTTTCTAAGGACCCCACAGTTGACAGTGCATGTCAGAGCAAAATCCAAGCCATGAGGTTGAAGAAATTGTCCGTAGAGCTCCGAGACAGGAATGTGTCGAGGCAAAGATCTGGAGAAGGGTACCAAACAATTTCTGCAGCATTGAAGGTCCCGAAGAACACAGTGGCCTCCATCATTCTTAAATGGAAGAAGTTTGAAGCCACCAACACTCTTCCTAGAGCTGGCCGCCCGACCAAACTGAGCAATCGGGGAGAGAAGGGTCTTGGTCAGGGAGGTGACCAAGAACCAGAAGGTCACTCTGACAGAGCTCCAGAGTTCCTCTGTGGAGATGGGAGAACCTTCCAGAAGGACAACCATCTCTGCAGCTCTCCACCAATCAGGCCTTTATGGTAGAGTGGCCAGACGGAAGCCACTCCTCAGTAAAAGGCGGTGAAGGATGGTGGTGGCAGCATCATGCTGTGGGTATGTTTTTCAGCGGCATGGACTGGGAGACTAGTCAGGATCGAAGGAAATAGGAACGGAGCAAAGTACAGAGATCCTTGATGAAAACCTGTTCCAGAGCGCTCTGGAAATCAGACTGGGGTGAAGGTTCACCTTTCAACAGGACAACGACCCTAAGCACACAGCCAAGACAACGCAGGAGTGGCTTCGGGACAAGTCTCTGAATGTCCTTGAGTGGCCCTGCCAGAGCCCAGACTTGAACCCAATCTAATATCTCTGGAGAGACCTGAAAATAGTTGAGCAGCGACGCTCCCCATCCAACCTGACAGAGCTTGAGAGGATCTGCAGAGAAGAATGGGAGAAACTCCCCAAATACAGGTGTGCCAAGCTTGTAGCGTCATACCCAAGAAGACTCGAGGCTGTAATACCTGCCAAAGGTGCTTCAACAATGTACTAAGTAAAGGGTCTGAATACTTATGTAAATGTCATATTTCCAATATTTATTTATTTTATACATTTGCAAAAAAATCTAAAAACCTGTTTTTGCTTTGTTGTTATGGGGTATTGTATAAAGATTGATGAGGGAAAAAAACAATTTAATCATTTTAGAGTACGGCTGTAATGTAACAAAATGTGGTAAAAGTCAAGGGGTCTGAATACTTTCCGAAAGCACTGTATTTACTTATATGAATAAATTAACATAAAGGGGAAGAACATGGCTCCAACCACCAAACACTTGCTCTGTCTACCCTACCTGCACTCACCTGCGCTGTCTAGACTGCCTCATTAATTACTGTTGTTTTCACGTACCCTTGCATAATTCAACAAGTGTGTCAATAGCAAGATCCCTTGGATAAAAAATCAACACGCTTGGCTCTAGATTAAACATTTCCACCACACTAACTCGGCTAACTTGGCATGCAACACAAGCACATGAAAACAGTACACAGGCGTCAAGTTAGGACCTGAGAAGATAACCGCATGCAAGGCCCATCAATGATCACCTTCAAAGGCCTGTGTACAACACGGGAAGCCATTTTGTTTGAGAGTACGAAGAGAAAAAAAGGTATTAAGAGGAAGTCTTTAAAAATAGTGAGACAGACACTTCTTTTCAAGTCCAATTTCCCCCTGCTACTGTATTTGCCACCTATAATTCTGATGAGGGTCTGCTCTTTAAAGCTGCTCAACAGGGTTCCACCAACGGGAGGATGGGGTTTTAATGAGTGCTTGTTCTCATCCTCTCCTACAGGTGTATGAAATGATGTGCCATTGAAGCTCAGTGGGATTAACACAGGCCTAACCCAGTCAATTAGAAATTAAGGCCAACTAGTCTTTTTTGTTTTGTTTTTATTCTTCACAACCCATGCTATAGAGATGACAACACCCAACCTCCCTCTACTCAGAATCCCACGCATGCCCTGTTATCACTGAGTTATTGTATGTTGGTAAAGTTATTGTACACTTTGAAATCCTAGCTCATTCTTGTTATTACTGTTGGCCCTAGATGTAAATTGTTTGATTTAAAGATTTTGGTGTTAAGTTCATTGCCAGGCTTGATGGAATCATCAGAGTTACTTACTTCTAACCCTGAGAGGGCCCATACTCCCCTGTCCTCTGTGTGAACCCAGGATACTGCCCCATGTGTTATGTCCACCCATTCCACTTGACATGGGGCTGATGTGTAGCATGTAAAGAGAGGTAGCATGTGTGCCAAATGTGTGTCAGTGTTGTTAGCTTGTGACCCACTGATGTGCATTTATGTGTCGTACCATTCCATTCTATGTTTTATTGCAAATTTCCAAATGTGCTTTATGTAAATATAGAGACAGCCTGTCAGCCAGATAGATACATTGCCTTCAGAAAGTATTCATATCCGTTGACTTATTCCACATTTTGTTGTGTTACATCCTGAATTCAAAATGGATTGAATATATTTTTTTCTCAACCATCTACACACAGTACCCTATAATGACAAAGTGAAAACATGTTTTCAGAATTTTTGCTGATTTATTGAAAATGAAATATGGAAATATCTAATTTACATAAATATTCACACCCCTGAGTCAATACTTTGTAGAAGCACCTTTGGCGGTGATTACAGGTGTGCGTCTTTTTGGGTAAGTCTCTAAGAGCTTTGCACACCTGGATTGTACAATATTTGCACATTATTCTTACAAAAAATCTTCAAGCTCTGTCAAGTTGATGGTTGATCATTGCTAGACAGCAATTTTCAAGTCTTGCCATATATTTTCAAGCCAATTTAAGTCAAAACTTTAACTATGCCACTCAGGAACGTTCAATGTCGGCTTGTTAAGCAACTCCAGTGTAGATTTGGCCTTGTGTTTTAGGTTATTGTCATGCTGAAAGGTGAATTTGTCTCCCAGTGTCTGTTGGAAAGTAGACTGAACCAGGTTTTCATCTTGGATTTTGCCTGTGATTATAACTGTATTCTGTTTCCGTTTATCCTAAAAAACTCCCTAGTCCTTGCCGATGAAAAGCATACCCATAACATGATGTAGCCACCACCATGCTTTAAATTTGAAGAGTGGTACTCAGTGATGTGTTGTGTTGGATTTGCCCCAAACATAACGCTTTGTATTCAAGACAAAACGTTAAGTCCTTTGCAGTTTTTTTTGCAATATTACTTAAATAATAATAATAATAATATGCCATTTAGCAGACGCTTTTATCCAAAGCGACTTACAGTCGTGCGTGCATACATTTTTTCGTGCGTGCATACACTTAAGTGCCTTGTTGCAAACAGGATGCATGTTTTGGAATATTTTTATTCTGTACAGGCTTCCTTCTTTTCACTCTGTCATTTAGGTTAGTATTGTGGAGTAACTACATTGTTGTTGATCCATCCTCGGTTTTAAAATTTTGGCCTCATGGTGAAATCCCTGAGCAGTTTCCTTCTTCTTCGGCAACTATTTAATAAGGATGCCTGTATCTTTGTAGTGACTGGGTGTAATAATACACCATCCAAAGCCTAATTAATAACTTCACCATGCTCAAAGGGATATTCAGCATCTGCTTTTTTTTGGACCCCACATCTACCAATGTGGGGGACAGAGATTGGGTAGTCATTCAAAAATCATGTTAACCACTACTATTGAACACGGAATGAGTCCATGCAACTTATTATGTGATTTGTTAAGCAAATTATTACTCCTGAACCTATTTAGGCTTGCCATAACTTATTTACTCAAGACATTTAAGCTTTTACATTTTTATTAATTACAAACATTTTCTACAAACAAAATTCCACTTTGACATTATGGGGTATTGTGTGTAGATCAGTGACACACAATCTCAATTTAATCTATTTTAAATTCAGGCTGTAACAACAAAATGTGGAAAAAGTAAAGGGGTGTGAATACTTTCTGAAGGCACTGTAGAGAGATAAACATAGATATAGAAACAGATATAGAAACTTAGATATAGAAACAGATATAGAAACGTAGATATAGAAACATAGATTGATAAAAGCATAGATACATGGATAGATGGATCAGGTAATGTGTTGGTACAGCAGTTGTAAAGACATGTCAGTCCTGTTCATTGCGCCTAGTGCATGGTGCATGGTGGCTAGAGAGGAATGCGGAATGGTCATTCACACACAGAGAAATAGGGAGTGCTCCTTTGCTCCCTGGGTACCATTGTATTGGGTGGACATTGTTAAGGGACTCTTTTGTCCCTTAAGATTTGGGATTCCCATTCAGCCAAGGCCACAGAGACCCCCTGTGCAAGTAGGCCATAGCGGGTCCTCAAATAGCTGTTTGGGATCAAGCTGAAACTCAATTTTAAGTTGGGTTCCATTTGAGTCAACTTATTACAGATGTTTATCCCACCGAATTAGCTGAAAAGCAGGATAATTCAGGCCTCTGCTATCAGGATGCTTTGCTTCCAGAGCATTACTGGGTCTGAAACACATCAGCACAGCTAGCTAACCTTATGATAATTTTCTGGTTCAGACCCTATAGTCCTACTACTGGATCTGATTGAATTCAGCCTATACAGGCTTAGAGAGAGACAGACCATAGGAGCCCTGTCCAGTGTTCTCCCAAGCAGATATGCAATGCACAAACTGTGGCCTCCCCACCATTGTGCTATTTACAAGGTCAAGGTTAGAGGGTCAGTGTCGTGGGCTTAGTTAAATTGGCATGCTCTTTTTGATAATGGATTACTGACTTGGTGATGGCTTGATGCTTAGTGTCACTTTTATCACGGACTGAGAATAATACAGAGACAAGCGGGCGGATTTAAGGCCAAACAAGGCACAATTGAAGCATCTCAATAGATATCGAACACAGTGGCAAAGAGGATTTGCATAACCGGGTCTGAAGCTGATAGGATAGAGAAAGCCACTCTTGGTCCTGACAGTCTGAATGATTGTTTGAGTGGATTTATGTAGGAAATTGTATTTGCGAAGCAAGGGTAATAATTTAATAAACCAGGGCCTGGGCTAGTCCTCAAGAACAGGGGGCTCATTGGTGAACAATTATACTTCTCTTCGTCGAAGGGGATGCGAGATAACAAACAACAATATTTTATTAATGTGTGGATTTGTGCTTCTTCTATTTCCTGCTTAGATTTACCATTGTCTTATACAGACTTTTCTGAAATGAGCAAACATTAAGTGCCTACATTGCATATGTCACGACTTCCTCCGAAGCTGCCTCCTCTCCTTGTTCGGGCAGGCTTTGGCGTTCGTCGTCACCGGCCTTCTAGCCACTGCCGCTCCTCATCTCATCATTCCATTTGTTTTGTCTTGTCTATTACACACACCTGGGTCATATCCCCTCATTAGTACGTGTATAAGTGTTCCCTCTGCCCCCTTGTCCTTGTGGGTGGTTGTATAATGTGAGTGTAGCTCGGTTGAGCTCTGCGTATTTTGTATTGCCGGGATATATTTTCCCTGTGTGCCTGTTTTGTTCCAGTGCGCCTGTTTTGCGCACTGGACTGTTTGACGCTATTCTGCGTAACTCTGTATTCCGGAATAAACTCTGTATTCTGTGACTCCTTCAAATCACCCATCACAGCATACATATACAGTACCTGTCAAAGGTTTGGACACCCCATTGCATTTTGCATTGTAGAATAATAGTGAAGCCATTCAAATTATGAAATAACATATATGGAATCATGTAGTAACCAAAAAAGTGTTAAACAAATCAAAATATATTTTATATTTGAGATTCTTCAAATAGCCACCCTTTGCCTTGATGACAGCTTTGCACACTCTTGGCATTCTCTCAACCAGCTTCATGAGGTAGTCATGAAGTATGCCATGAGGTAGTCTCCCGAGTGGTGCAGTGGTCTAAGGCTAGTCTAGCTGTGCCACTAGAGATCCTGGTTCGAATCCAGGCTCTGTCGTGACTGAGAGACCCATGGGGCGGCACACAATTAGCCCAGCATTGTCCAGGGGAGGGAATGGCCGGCAGGGATGTAGCTCAGTTGGTAGAGCATGGTGTTTGCAATGCCAGGGTTGTGGGTTTGATTCCCATGGGGGGCCAGTATAAAAAATTTATAATGTATGCACTCACTAACTGTAAGTTGCTCTGGTTAAGAGTGTCTGCTAAAATGTAGTCACCTGGAATGCATTTCAATTAACAGGTGTGCCTTGTTAATTTGTGGAATTTCTTTCCTTCTTAATGCGTTTGAGCCAATCAGTTGTGTTGTGACAAGGTAGGGGGGTATACAGGACTAAGTCCATATTATGGCAAAAACAGCTCAAATAAGCAAAGAGAAACAACAGTCCATCATTACTTTAAGACATGAAGTTCAGTCAATACTGAACATTTCTAGAACTTTTAAAATTTCTTCAAGTGCAGTCACAAAAAAACATCAAGCGCTATGATGAATCTGGCTCTCATGAGGACCACCACAGGAATGGAAGACCCAGAGATACCTCTGATTCAGAGGATAAGTTCATTAGAGATACCAGCCTCAGAAATTGCAGCCAAAAAAATGCTTCACAGAGTTCAAGTAACAGACACATCTCAACATCAACTGTTCAGAGGGGACTGTGTGAATCAGGCCTTCATGGTCGAATTGCTGCAAAGAAACCACTACTAAAGGACACCAATAAGGAAAAGAGACCTCCTTGGGCCAAGAAACACGAGCAATGGACATTAGACGGGGGGAGATTTGTTCTTTGGTCTTGAGTCCAAATTGGAGATTTTTGGTTCAAACGGCCCTGTCTTTGTGAGACGCGGTGTGGGTGAACGGATGATCTCCATATGTGTATTTCCCACCGTAAAGCATGGAGGAGGAGGTGGTATGGTGTGGGGGTGCTTTGCTGGTGACACTGTTTGTGATTTATTTAGCATTCAAGGCATACTTAACCAGCATGGCTACCACAGCATTCTGCAGCGATATGCCATCCCATCTGGTTTGGGCTTAGTGGGACTATCATTTGTTTTTCAACAGGACAATGACCCAACACACCTCCAGGCTGTGTAAGGGCTATTTTACCAAGAAGGAGAGTGATGGAGTGCTGCATCAGATGACCTGGCCTCCACATTCCCCTGACTTCAACCCAATTGAGATGGTTTGGGATAAGTCGGACCGCAGAGTGAAGGAAAAGCAGCCAACAAGTGCTCAGCATATGTGGGAACTCCTTCAAGACTGTTGGAAAAGCATTCCAGGTGAAGCTGGTTGAGAGAATGCCAAGAGTGTGCAAAGCTGTCATCAAGGCAAAGGGTGGATATTTGAAGAATCTCAAATATAAAATATATTTTGATTTGTTTAACACTTTTTTGGTTACTACATGATTCCATATGTGTTATTTCATAGTTTTGAAGTCTTCACTATTATTCTACAATGTAAAAAACTGTAAAAAATAAAGAAAACCCCTTGAATGAGTAGGTGTGTCCAAACTTTAGACTTGTACTGTAAATTAATAATATATGTAAATGTGCAGTTTCATTTTCTTAATGTAAATGTTGCATCACTACTATTAACAACAATGAACCAAATATCAGTGAATCATCTTTATCTTGAATCATGGCTGTGTATAATCATGAAATTACAGGCCGAAGAAATTATCCTCTGTGAATGCAGATTAGTTTAAATTATATAGGTCTATATGGTTTATAACTTTAAACATTTAAAGAAAAGAACGCTTAGCTTAGTAGTTTTCAAAACAGTGTATTGAAACATGAATTCCACACACACTGTGAAATGACAACAATAGACGCATCACTGGACATAAGCTAAATTGTTGTAAGGGTGTTGACCCCAACTGAAATGGTGTCCTACAGCAGAGTGAAATGGGACAATCTATTATTGCCTTCAGAAAGTATTCACACCCCTTTACTTTTTCCACATTTTGTTGTGTTACAGCCTACAAACAATACCCCCTAATGTCAAAGTGTAATTATGTTTATCGTAATTTGTACAAATTATTAAAACATTTAATGCTGAAATGTCTTGAGTCAAGTATTTGTTATGGCAAGACTTAATAAGTTCAGGAGTAAAAATGTGCTTAACAAGTCACATAATAAGTTGCATAGACTCACCCTGTGTGCAATAATAGGGTTCAACATTTGACCCCTCATCATCTGTACCCCACACATACAATTATCTGTAAGATCCCTCAGTCAAGCAGTGAATTTCAAACACAGATTCATCCACAAAGACCAAGGAGGTTTTCCAGTGCCTCGCAAAGATGGGCACCTATTGGTAGATGGCTAAAAATAAAAAAGCAGACATTGAATATCCCTTTAAGCATGATGAAGTTATTATTTACACTTTGGATGGTGTATCAATACACCCAATCACTACAAAGATACAGGCGTCCTTCTTAACTCAGTTGCCGGAGGGGAAGGAAACCGCTCAGGGATTTCACCATGAGGCCAATGGTGACTTTAAAACTGTTACAGAGTTTAATGGCTGAGATAGGAGAAAACTGAGGTTGGATCAACAACATTGTTGTTACTCCACAATACTAACCTAATTGACAGAGTGAAAAGAAGGAAGCCTGAACAGAGTACAAATATTCCAAAACCTGCATCCTGTTTGCAACAATGCACTAAAGTAATACTGCTTCCACAAAGTATTGACTCAGGGGTGTGAATACTTACGTAAATGCTTTTTCTGTAAAAAAAATAATTTGCAAACATTTAAAAAAACATGTTTTCACTTGGTCATTATGGGGTATTGCGTGTAGATGGGTGAGAGAAAAATATAATTTAATCAATTTTGAATTCAGGCTGTAACACAACAAAATGTGGAATAAGTCACTTCCCTCATCAACTCTTCCCTGACCACTGGTTGCGTCACCTCTGACTTCAAAATGGCCCGAGTCGCTCCCCTCCTCAAGAAACCAACACTCGACTCATCTGACGTAAAAAATATAGACCTGTATCCCTTATTTATTTTCTTTCCAAAACACTTGAGCTTGATGTCTCTGATCAACTCTCTCGTTATCTCTCTCAGAACGATCTTCTTGACCCTAACCAGTCAGGCTTCAAGACGGGTCATTCAACCGAGACTGCTCTCCTCTGTGTCTCCGCACTGCCAAAGCAGACTCTCTCTCCTTTGTTTTCATCCTCCTAGATCTATCTGCTGCCTTCGACACCGTGAACCATCAGATCCTCCTCTCCACCCTCTCAGGGCTGGGCGTCTCAGGCTCTGCACACTCTTGGATTGAATCCTTCCTGGCAGGCCGATCCTACCAGGTGACGTTGAGAGGATCTGTGTCTGCACCACGTACTCTCACTTCTGGTGTCCCCCAGGGCTTGGTTCTGGGTCCTCTCCTCTTCTCTCAATACACCAAGTCACTCAGCTCCGTCATATCCTCATATGGTCTTTACTGTCATTGCTATGCGGATGACACTCAATTACTTTTCTCCTTCCCCCCTTCTGACACCCAGGTGGCGACACGCATCTCTGCGTGCCTGGAAGACATCTCAGCTTGTATGTCGGCCCACCACCTCAAGCTCAACCTCGACAAGAAGGAGCTGCTCTTCCTGCCTGCTCAAAGACCTCTCCATCACAGTTGACAATTCCACAGTGTTGCCCTCCCAGAGTGCAAAGAACCTTGGTGTGACCCCGGACAACACCCTGTCCTCCTCTGCAAACATCAAAGCAGTGACTAGCTCCTGCAGGTTCATGCTCTACAACATCAGTAGAGTATAACCCTACCTCACACAGGAAGTGGCACAGGTTCTAATCCAGGCACTCGTCATATCCCATCTGGACTACTGCAACTCGCTGTTGACTGGGGACCACTCATCCGGCGCCTCGAGTCCAAGATGGTCCGGACCCTGTACGCCGGGGCCCCCTCGATGTCCAAAGGGGGCGGAGGGGTCTCTCCTATCTCATCTTCTTGGAGTGGGCCAGCTACCACCGGCCTGAGAAGAGACACATGGAACGAGGGGTTAATATTTTTGTATTCAATAGGTAGTTGTAACCTGTAACACACCTCGTTCAATCTTCTCAGGATTTTGAAGGGCCCCACAAACCGCCGACCCAGCTTCCGGCAGGGCAGGCGGAGGGGCAGGTTTCGAGTCGAGAGCCAGACTCGATCTCCCGGTGCGTACACCGGTCCCTCACTGCGGTGGCGATCGGCGCTCGCCTTTTGTTGACGGATGGCCCGCTGCAGATGGACATGGGCAGCGTCCCCACGTCTCCTCCGAGCGCCGAATCCACTCATCCACCGCAGGGGGCCTCGATCTGGCTCTCGTGCCACGGTGCCAGGACCGGCTGATACCCTAAAACACACTGGAAAGGTGTTAAACCGGTGGAGGAGTGGCGGAGAGAGTTCTGGGCCATCTCGGCCCAGGGGATATACCTGGACCACTCCTCCGGCCGGTCCCGGCAATAGGACCTCAAAACCCTACCCACATCCTGGTTGACTCGTTCAACCTGCCCATTGCTCTCTGGGTGGTACCCCGAGGTAAGGCTCACCGAGACCCCCCAAGCGTTCCATGAACGCCCCCAGACTCTGGAGGTAAACTGGGGACCTCGGTCAGACACAATATCCTCGGGGACCCCATAGTGCCGGAACACGTGGGTAAATAGGGCCTCGGCGGTCTGTAGGGCAGTAGGGAGACCCGGCATTGGGAGGAGACGACAGGCCTTGGAAAACCGATCCACAACGACCAAAATGGTGGTATTCCCCTGGGAAGGGGGTAGGTCGGTCACAAAATCCACCGAGAGGTGGGACCATGGTCGTTGTGGAACGGGCAGGGGATGTAACTTACCCCTGGGCAAATGTCTAGGCGCCTTACACTGGGCGCACACCGAGCAGGAGGAGACATAAACCCTCACATCCTTAGCTAACGTTGGCCACCAGTATTTTACGCTAAGGCAGTGCACTGTCCGGCCAATACCTGGATGTCCAGAGGAGGGTGATGTATGAGCCCAATAAATAAGACGATCACGAACCTCGAGCGGAACGTACTTCCGCCCCACAGGACACTCGGGGGGAGTAGGGTCGGCACGCAGTGCCCGCTCGATTTCCGTATCGACCTCCCATACCACCAGAGCCACCAGACAAGACTCCGGCAGTATGGAAGTGGGCTCAATGGACCTCTCCTCTGTGTCATACCGCCGGGACAGGGCGTCTGCCTTACCGTTCTGGGACCCTGGGATGTATGTGATCTTAAAAACAAACCGGGTCAGGAACATGTTCCACCTAGCCTGACGAGGGTTCAATCTCCTAGCTGCCCGGATGTACTCCAGGTTACGGTGATCGGTCAGAATGAGGAAAGGGTGTTGAGCCCCCTCAAGCCAATGCCTCCACACCTTTAGGGCCTGGACTACAGCTAACAGCTCCCTGTCCCCAACGTCATAATTGCGCTCCGCCCGAGCTGAGTTTCTTAGAGTAGAACGCACAGGGGCGGAGCTTAGGTGGCGTGCCGGACCGTTGTGACAGGACTGCCCCAATACCGGTCTCGGACGCGTCTACCTCTACTTGGAATGGTAAAGAGGGATCCGGATGCGCCAGCACCGGGGCCGAGGTGAACAGGTTCTTCAGTTTGACAAATGCCCTGTCCGCCTCAGCTGACCACTGCAGACGAACCGGACCCCCTTTAACAGGGACGTAATGGGCGCTGCAACCTGTCCAAAGCCCCGAATAAACCTCCGGTAGTAATTAGCAAAACCCAAGAACTGCTGCACCTCTTTTACAGTGGTTGGAGTTTGCCAATTACGCACGGCCGACACACGGTCTACCTCTATCTCCACACCAGACGCGGACAACCGATAACCCAAAAAGGAGACGGACTCCTGGAAGAACAGGCATTTCTCTGCCTTGACATACAAGTCATGCTCCAACAGTCTTCTCAACACTCGGCACACCAGGGCTACATGCTCGGCTCGTGTAGAAGAGTACACTAGGATGTCGTCGATGTACACTACCACACCCTGCCCATGCATGTCCCGGAAAATCTCGTCAACAAAGGATTGGAAGACTGAAGGAGCATTCATTAGCCCGTATGGCATGACGAGATACTCGTAATGACCCGAGGTGGTGCTAAATGCCGTTTTCCATTCATCCCCCTCCCTAATGCGCACCAGATTGTACGCGCTCCTGAGATCCAACTTTGTGAAGAACTACGCTCCGCGTAATGACTCCGTCATAGTCGCAATCAGTGGAAGAGGGTAACTGTACTTAACCGTGATCTGATTGAGACTACGGTAATCTATACACGGGCGCAAACCCCCGTCCTTCTTCTTCACAAAGAAGAAACTCGAGGAAACCGGGGAAGTGGAGGACCGTATGTATCCCTGTGCCAAGGACTCGGCTATGTAAGTCTCCATAGCCGCTGTCTCCTCTTGAGACAGGGGATACACACGGCTCCGCGGAAGAGCCGCTCCTGTTTGGAGATTTATCGCACAGTCCCCCTGTCTATGAGGTGGTAGCCGTGTTGCCCTTGTCTTGCTGAACACGAGTGCTAAGTCCTCATACTCAGGGGGAATGCGCATTGCGGGCACTTGGTTCGGACTCTCAACCGAGGTCGCCCCTAAGGAAACACCTAGACATCTCCCTACACACTGGGCAGACCACTCCATAAGAGCCCTCTGTTGCCACGCAATGGTAGGATCATGGGTTCTTAACCAGGGAAGCCCCAACACCACGGGGTACGCAGGAGAGTCAATCAGATAAAACTGAATGATCTCCTCATGACCCCCCTGCGTCGTCATAGTAAGTGGTGCTGTGACTTCTCTGATCAGCCCCGACCCCAACGGCCGGCTGTCTAAGGCGTGGACAGGAAAGGGGGCTTCTACCGCCGAAGGGGAATTCCAAACCTATAACAAAATGCCCGATCAATAAAATTCCCAGCTGCGCCTGAATCTACTAGCGCCTTATGCTGGGAATGAGGTGCCACCTGTGGAAATCTCACAGGAATACTCATGTGACCAACAGAAAGCTCTGGGTAAGTGGGGCGCCTACTCACCTGAAATGACTCCCCAGTGCGTGACCTGTTGTCCCCTCTCCCAGGAGACCCTCCCCAGCACCTGGCCGCGGTGTGTCCTCCACGGCCACAGTTGGTGCAGGGGGTGGCCCCCCTCGGGTTCTCTCTCCTCCTCTCTCTAGCGCCAGCACCCCCGAGCTCCATGGGAATCGGCTCGGAGGTGCTGGAGGGGGGAATGGTCGGCCCCCACTCGGGACGTCCGCGGGTAGCCAGCAGGGTGTCGAGACGTATGGAGATGTCCACCAACTGGTCGAATGATAGGTTGGTGTCCCTGCAGGCCAGCTCACGACGAACGTCCTCTCGTAGGCTGCACCGGTAATGGTCGATGAGGGCCCTCTCATTCCACCCCGCATCCGCCGCTAGCGTCCGGAACTCCAGTGCAAACTCCTGTGCGCTCCTCTTCCCCTGTCGGAGGTGGAACAGACGCTCCCCCGCCGCTTTCCCTTCAGGTGGGTGATCGAAGACAGCCCTGAAGCGGCGGGAGAACTCCACGTAGGTGATGGTAGCGGCGTCTATTCCCCTCCATTCGGCGTTGGCCCACTCCAACGCCTTGCCGGATAGACAGGAGATGAGGGCGGAGACGCTCTCGTATCCCGAGGGCGCTGGGTGTATGGTAGCCAGGTAGAGTTCCACCTGCAGGAGGAACCCCTGACACCCGGCTGCAGAACCGTCATATGCCCTCGGGAGCGAGAGCCGAATGCCACTGGGTTCCGGTGCTGAGAGAGGAGGACTGGCCGTTGGTGATGGGATGGAGTAAGAAGGCGTAGGCACCTCTCCAGTCACCAACCGGCGCAGAGTGTTGGACACCTCGTCCATGGCGGCCCCAAGTTGCCGGATCATGGTGTCTTGATAGCTGATCCGCTCTTCCAGCGACTTGGGTGCCGCCGCTGCTCCTGCTGACTCCATAGTTGGTGTTGTTGTTCTGTCAAAAGAACCGATGTGGATGTGGTGGAGGAGTCAGGCGCAGGACACAGAGGATTCGTCCAAAAGACTTTACTAGTCCAAAGTGCAACAAAACAATACACGACCTCGAAAACAAACGGAGGCGAGGGAATTACGCAACATGCGTAAAACAATAAACGAAACTAACAGAGCGCAAACACGCAGCTCCACACGACAGGCAAACAACAACACACAATCTAACTAATACAAAACAGGGAACTTATAAGACACGTAATCAGAACACAAACAGACACAGGTGTACAAGACAGACTAAAGCAATCACACCACGAAACATACAACGGTGGCAGCTAGTACTCCGGGGACGGCGAACGCCGAAGCCTGCCCGAACCAGGAGGAGGAGCAGTCTCGGCCGAAACCGTGACACCTTGTTACAACACAACTGATTGACTCAAACACATTAAGAAGGAAATGAATTCCACAAATGAACTTTTAAGAAGGCACACTTGTTAATTGAAATGCATTCCAGATGACTACCTCATGAAGCTGGTTGAGAGAATGCCAAGAGTGTGCAAAGCTGTCATCAAGGCAAAGGGTCATCAAGGCAAATATATTTTGATTTGTTTAACACGTTTTTGGTTACTACATGATTCCATATGTGTTATTCCATAGTTTTGATCTCTTCACTATTATTCTGCAATGCAGAAAATTATAAAAATAAAGAAAAACCCTGGAATGAGTACGTGTGTCCAAACCTTTGACTGGTACTGTACATCATACTGCATCGGGAAGTATAGCGACAGATCTGATGTATACAAAGCAAACACATAGAGCTTTGTAATGTATGAAGAGTGCTGCTGGGCCCTGTTAACATAACATGTGAGTGAGTGTGAAGGGCCTTACTGATACTTGTGTCCAGTTATTACTGCATCAAATCAAATCCAACTTTATTTGTCACATGCCAAATACAACAGGTGTAGACCTTACCGTGAAATGCTTACTTACAAGCCCTTAACCAACAATGCAGTTCAAGAAAGAGTAAAGAAAATATTTACCAAATAAACAGTAAGACAATAAAAGAACAATAACGAGGCTATATACAGGGGGTACCGGTACCGAGTCAATGTAGTCCCCCGCCAGGGTTGTAGGTTCGTTTCCCACGGGGGGCCAGTATGAAAATATATGCACTCACTAACTGTAAGTCACTCTGGATAAGAGCGTCTGCTAAATGACTAAAATGTAATGTGCGGGTGTACAGGTTATTCGAGGGAATTTGTACATGTAGGTAGATGCAGCAGTGTAAAAACAATTATGGGGGGGGTCAATGGAAATAGTCCGGGTGGCCATTTGATTAATTGTCCAGCAGTCTTATGGCTTGGGGGTAGAAGCTGTTAAGGAGCCTTTTGGTCCTAGACTTGGCGCTCCTGTACCTCTTGCCGTGCGGTAGCAGAGAGAACAGTCTATGACTTGGGTGACTGGAGTCTTTGAAAATGTTTTGGGCTTTCCTCTGACACCGCCTAGTATATAGGTCCAGGATGGCAGGAAGCCTGGCCCCAGGTACAGTATGTACTGGGCCATACACACTACCCTCTGTGGGGTCTTACGCTCAGATGCTGAGCAGTTGCCATACCAGGCGGTGATCCATCCGGTCAGGATGCTCTCGATGGTGCAGCTGTAGAACATTTTGAGGATCTGGGGACCCATGCTAAATCTTTTCAGTCTCCTGAGGGGGAAAAGGTGTTGTTCTACTGTCTTGGTGTGTTTGGACCATGATAGTTTGTTGGTGATGTGGACACCAAGGAACTTAAAACTCTCGACCCGCTCCACTACAACCCCGTCGATATTAATGGGGGCCTGTTCGGCCCACCTTTTCCTGTAGTCCACGATCAGCTCCTTTGTCTTGCTCACATTGAGGGAAAGGTGTTGTCCTGGCACCACACTGCCAGGTCTCTAACCTTCTACCTATAGGCTGTCTCATCATTGTTGGTGATCAGGCCTACCACTGTTGTGTCATCAGCAAACTTAATGATGGTGTTGGAGTCGTGTTTGGCCACACAGTCGTGGGTGAATAGGAGGTACTGGAGTGGACTAAGCACGCACCCCTGAGAGACCCCAGTGTTGATGATCAGCGAGGCAGATGTGTTGTTGCCTACCCTTACCAACTGGGGGCCGCCCGTCAGGAAGTCAAGGATCCAGTTGCAGAGGGAGGTGTGGGCACTATGGTGTTGAACGCTGAGCTGTAGTCAATGAACAGCATTCTCACATACAGTGGGGAAAAAAGTATTTAGTCAGCCACCAATTGTGCAAGTTGTCCCACTTAAAAAGATGAGAGAGGCCTGTAATTTTCATCATAGGTACACGTCAACTTTGACAGACAAATTGAGATTATTTTTCTCCAGAATATCACATTGTAGGATTTTTAATGAATTTATTTGCAAATTATGGTGGAAAATAAGTATTTGGTCAACTACAAACAAGCAAGATTTCTGGCTCTCACAGACATGTAACTTCTTCTTTAAGAGGCTCCTCTGTCCTCCACTCGTTACCTGTATTAATGGCACCTGTTTGAACTTGTTACCAGTATAAAAGACACCTGTCCACAACCTCAAACAGTCACACTCCAAACTCCACTATGGCCAAGACCAAAGAGCTGTCAAAGAACACCAGAAACAAAATTGTAGACCTGCACCAGGCTGGGAAGACTGAATCTGCAATAGGTAAGCAGCTTGGTTTGAATAAATCAACTGTGGGAGCAATTATTAGGAAATGGAAGACATACAAGACCACTGATAATCTCCCTCGATCTGGCGCTCCACTCAAGATCTCACCCCGTGGGGTCAAAATGATCACAAGAACGGTGAGCAAAAATCCCAGAACCACACGGGGGGACCTAGTGAATGACCTGCAGAGAGCTGGGACCAAAGTAACAAAGCCTACCATCAGTAACACACTACGCCACCAGGGACTCAAATCCTGCAGTGCCAGACGTGTCCCCCTGCTTAAGCCAGTACATGTCCAGGCCCATCTGAAGTTTGCTAGAGTGCATTTGGATGATCCAGAAGAGGATTGGGAGAATGTCATATGGTCAGATGAAACCAAAATATAACTTTTTGGTAAAAACTCAACTCGTCGTGTTTGGAGGACAAAGAATGCTGAGTTGCATCCAAAGAACACCATACCTACTGTGAAGCATGGGGGTGGAAACATCATGCTTTGGGGCTGTTTTTCTGCAAAGGGACCAGGACGACTGATCTGTTTAAAGGAAAGAATGAATGGGGCCATGTATCGTGAGATTTTGAGTGAAAACCTCCTTCCATCAGCAAGGGCATTGAAGATGAAACGTGGCTGGGTCTTTCAGCATGACAATGATCCCAAACACACCGCCCGGGCAACGAAGGAGTGGCTTCGTAAGAAGCATTTCAAGGTCCTGGAGTGGCCTAGCCAGTCTCCAGATCTCAACCCCATAGAAAATCTTTGGAGGGAGTTGAAAGTCCGTGTTGCCCAGCAACAGCCCCAAAACATCACTGCTCTAGAGGAGATCTGCATGGAGGAATGGGCCAAAATACCAGCAACAGTGTGTGAAAACCTTGTGAAGACTTAAAGAAAACGTTTGACCTGTGTCATTGCCAACAATGGGTATATAACAAAGTATTGAGACACTTTTGTCATTGACCAAATACTTATTTTCCACCACAATTTGCAAATAAATTCATAAAAAATCCTACAATGTGATTTTCTGGAATTTATTTTCTCATTTTTTCTGTCATAGTTGACGTGTACCTATGATGAAAATTACAGGCCTCTCTCATCTTTTTAAGTGGGAGAACTTGCACAATTGGTGGCTGACTAAATACTTTTTTCCCCACTGTAGGTGTTCCTCTTGTCCAGGTGGGAAAGGGCAGTGTGGAGTGCAATAGAGATTGCGTCATCTGTGGATCTGTTGGGGTGATATTCGAATTGGAGTGGTTATTGGGTATCCGGGATGATGCTGTTGATGTGAGCCATGACCAGCCTTTCAAAGCACTTCATGGCTACCGATGTGAGTGCTACGGAGCGGTAATCATTTAGGCAGGTTACCTTCGCTTCCTTGGGCACAGGGACTCTGGTGGTCTGCTTGAAACATGTCAGTGAAGACACTTGCCAGTTGGTCCGTGAATGGTTTGAGTACACGTCCTGGTAATCTGTCTGGCCCCACGGCTTTGTGAATGTTGAGCTGTTTAAAGGTCTTGCTCACATCGGCTAACGAGAGCGTTATCACACAGTCGTCCGGAACAGCTGGTGCTCTCATGCATGCTTTAGTGTTGCTTGCCTTGAAGCGAGCATAAAAGGCATTTAGCCTGTCTGGTAGGCTCGCGTCACTGTGCAGCTTGCGTGCCACTTCTGGATGAGCATTTTCTTGTTTGCTTATGGCCTTGTACACTTCGTTGAGTGCGGTCTTAGTGCCAGCATCGGTTTGTGGTGGTAAATAGATGGCTACGAATAATATAGATGAGAATTCTCTTGGTAGATAGTGTGGTCTACAGCTTATCATAAGGTACTCTACCTCAGTCGAGCAATACCTCGAGACTTCTTTAATATTAAACATTGCGCACCAGCTGTTATTGACAAATAGACACACACACCCGCCCCTCGTCTTACCAGACGTAGCTTCTCTGTCCTGCCGATGCATGGAAAATCCCACCAGCTCTATATTATCCGCGTCGTCATTCAGCCACGACTCAGTGAAACATAAGATATTACAGTTTTTAATGTCCTGTTGGTAGGATAGTCTTGATTGTAGATCATCCATTTTGCTTTCCAATGATTGCACGTTGGCCAATAGAATGGATGGTAGTGGAGGTTTACTCACTCGCCTACGAATTCTCAGAAGTCAGCCCGACCTCCGCCCCCTTTTTCTCCGTCTTTTCTTAACGCAAATGACGGGGATTTGGGCCCGTTCCTGAGAAAGCAGTTTATCCTTCGCGTCGGACTTGTTAAAGAAAAAATCTTTGTCCAGTGCGAGGTGAGTAATCGCTGTTCTGATATCCAGAGGTTATTTTCGGTCATAAGAGAAGGTAGCAGCAACATTATGTACACAATAAGTAAAAAAATAAGTTACAAACAACGCGAAAGAACTAACAAAATAGCACTGTTGGTTAGGAGCCTGTAAAACGGCAGCCATCCCCCATACAGTATGGGGCTTCTCTGATATCATATGTATGGAGAGCGAGTGGGGCCCAGTCAATGTTGCATGTAACAAGAGAGAGACAAGAGGTAGTGCTGTGCTTTTCTGTGCTCTCTTGCTCTTTCTTTCTCTCTCGCTGCTCTCTCTCTCTCTCTCTCTCTCTCTCTCTCTCTCTCTCTCTCTCTCTCTCTCTCTCTCTCTCTCTCTCTCTCTCTCTCTCTCTCTCTCTCTCTCTCTCTCTCTCTCTCTCGCTGGGCTGTGTTGTACTGTGCTGTACTGGGCCTGATGCTCTCTCTCTTCCTTCCTCTTTCTCTATCTCTCTCTTTCTCTCTCTCGCTAGGCTGTGCTGTACTGGGCCTGCTGCTCTCTCTCTGCTCTCTGCTCTCTGCTCTCTCTCGACAGTGGTCTGTTAATATTTAAAAGCAGGAGGCCCGGGGGACTCTAAATCCCTGGGACACAAAGAGCCTCTGTGTGCTGCCGAGGTCACATCTGCCCGATGACTCTGGAGCATAGGAGCCCTAGCACCAACACCCCTATCACCACCACCACCGTCCATCAGCAAGGCCTTGCATGGCTGCAACTGCATGGCCCACTTTCATAACGAACACCACTGCTGTTCCTAGAGTGGCCCGATGGGTGTGTGACACTTCCGCGTGTGGCGCCAGTCGCATTAAACTGGCTGTCACTCACGTCCCTTATGTCTTTACGATTTTTTTAGAAATATGCCATCATAAAATAAAGGGGATAGGGTGAGAGTGCATGATGATATTAGGTTGTTGAATTATACCATTTGTATGTTAATCATGGCGACGATTATCATAATGAAATGATTTCATTTCTTGACTGACTCGATTGGTCTCATCCCGAAAGGCACTCTACCTATTTGCCCATGAAATAGTGCATGTTTGCCTTGACGTGATTCCTTCCAATAACAGATGTTTACACAGTAGCCCCATTTGGGCGCCTCTCCTTAATGAAGGTCTTTGAAGGTGAATACAGAGCCTTAGAGGAGCGTGAACCTTGTCCTTTTGATTAAAACACGAAAAACCAGGAATGGGCCTGTGTCGCCACCTCAATGGTCAGGTCCCCACGAGAGAGGGAATATTGTGCCGGCTTGATGTTGTGCAGGAGTGATTAGCATAGCTATTGACTGGGTAAACAGCGATTAAAAATATATGCCTCTAATGAGCATGGGGGGACCAATCAGATAGTGTGAAGACTAGCCGCCGACATGCTGTAAATCATTAGATCTGAATGAGGGCTGCGATGGTGGACACTGTCTGTGGACTAGGCACTAACTGGATCCAGGTGGACTCGATATGGCGATATCAATGAAAGCCTTTGTTTAGTCTAGCACAGCAAATTAAATGAGTCAGTTAAGTGTGAATGCATTCGGTGGTTGTATAGCACACTGTGATCCTGTGTGACCCTATAGGACAGTGACTGTCTTGGCAGTTGGATATCATCGAGACAAACTTTAATTTTCATTACTGAGAGGGAGAGAGTGAATGGGATCAGGATGCGGAGAGAGTCCAGACACCCATCAAATGGACCCACTATAATCAGCCAAATGGGACAGTGTTGTCATACATATAATGTTTAGAGCAGCAAACTGGCCTTTATGTAACCAGCTGTAAACATTCCATCATCGTTTCACCAGTGGGCATCCATCCGAAGGGAACGAGGTCACGCCCTCCATCCTCCTGGTCCTTGTTTACCACTGAGAATAAAACTTTCTGGAACAGGGGCCAGTAAAAATGACACACTAAGAGGAGGCTCAAGAGAGAGGGTGGGGCACCTTTTAGGTGATAATGACAGTGTTGCAAAAGGTCATGGAGTTTAATACCGTACCATTCAGGGCTCAATGGCTCGGAGAGACGCTAGAAGGCCTTATGTGCATCCTCTGTGAAAGGAGTGGAGCCATTACACCAGGAAAGGTCATTTATGACAGGTTGCAGGGTGAGGTTACAGAGAGAAGAGGGAACATCCCCATACCAGAAGCATGCCTGGACACTCTCAGCATGCAAATGGCACCCTATTCCTTTTATAGTGCACTACTTTTGACCAGAGCCCTGGTCAAAAATAGGGCACTATATTGGGAATAAGGTGCCATTTAAGAGACAGCCTGGACACTCAGCTTCAATTCGCTCAAAAGATAGCAATTCAACAACTTGGGATGTGGTCGTGGAATCTGGATGACTCTGCCGTCCTCTCAAAGAGGAGGCTAACATTAAGGGGACAGTGGCCGCAGCACTTCCAAATATGTTCATTTGGGTGGTGTTAGAGCGGGATATCAATCTTCATGAAGCTGCCAGTCGAGTGTCGAATCAACTTTAGACTACAGCACTTGATAAGCGTACCAATTGAGCCAGACAATACCTGGGGTAATAACTTGGACAAAGAAGAGCAACAAAAGGGTGGAGTGTGTGGAGACATTTTAACTTTATGGGTGTATTGCCTCTATAATGTTTGTGTGTGTGGGGACGGTGGGGCGGGATTGCGTGTGTACGTGTGTGTACGCATGTGTGTAAGGTTGGTGTGTGTTTGTGTGTATGCGTGTGTGTGTATGTGTAAGAGGAGGAGAGGAAAAGAGAGAGAGAGGATGTGCGTGCATTCACACTAGACGTCTACATCACATGCTTATACAATACAACAATCATGGCATCCAAATGACTTACCGATGTGCTTTATTCATGTACTGTAAATCACATGGAAATGTGTTCACTGGAACTGTTTCAAGCACGCGATCACCCGAGGGTGGTATGATACTACACACACTTACAAATAGTAGTAGCCTACAAGATGCCTGCTGAAATAGACAGTGGTGTACATCATAAAATGCTTACTATGTTCCATTTTCCCTGTCATGGCTTCCAGAATGATAAGGCAATGCTTGTGTATTGTGTTTCATATGTTTTATCTCCCACGCCCAGAAGTGGACGACTAGGGGTGTCGCGCGGGGGGAGGTGGGGGCTATGGGTTTTTGGAGGAGCGTCAGGGGAAAATGTACGACTGTATCAGATTGTGTCTGGGGGGCCAGTCAAATGAGGCCATGACAAGAGCTTGCGGTGTGTTAATTTATCGTGCCTGTGACTCGCACACATTAGAAACATTACTGGTACTTTTGAAATGAAATATGCTAACCACAAACTTATTCGATGGGGTGGGTGGTGGGAGGAGTCGGGGAGGGGGGGTTCCATATTTACTTCCTTATGTAAGAGGAGACATGTGGTCCATGTTTGATGTCGACCTCAAAGAATTTAGTCTGCACAAATAACTGGCGTGTGGGCTGTGTAATGTTGATGTAATGCAGGGAAGTGATACTCTATCTATCCTAGCATCATTCTTCTTCATACCTACATCAATGTTAGAAAGCATACCTGAAGGTCTTATTGTAATGGCAATGTTACTGCAAGACTTCTTATTCAAATAGCTGTCTGTCCACAAATCGTTTACATTAGAAGCATATTTTCACTACAGCGAGTAGTTGCAAACGTGGTACATTTGAAGTGAATGAGATAATATATTTTCCTGGGCTCATTGTAGAGCAAAGAAAGAGCCACACTCGACAAATACAAGGGGTCATACATGTGCTTTAGTGACCTGGAAATGTGATGATGCTTCCAGATTTATAGATAGATAAGATAAAGATCTATAACTAAAGGATATAGATTGGCTTCCAATGAGGCTCTTGTTGCATGGGATTTTGAATGGCTGTTCTATTCACCTCCATGAGTGGCTCTGTAGTGGCATAAAAATCTAATTAAACACATTGTGACCTGTGCTTTAGGTTGTCTCTGATGTTGGAGTGACACAGGTCAACATCCTAGTAATCTTACCCTGAATTCCAATAGGTTACAGATAGAAAGCTTTAACTGCTGACTGGTATAACCTTGGTGGCCCGACAGTGTATGTTCTGATGAATCCGTTTGGCATTAATATAGAAACAATACACTGAAATCTGCTAGCATTTACTCCTTGACAATATATACAGCATACATTATATTTGACATATGGACAGAGGGATAACTAGACAGGGAAAAGATATCTATGGATTCTGCAGCTTAAACCTTGATGGTTGATTTTTCATTGATTCAGCTTGCAGGAAAGAAACACGCCCACAGGTCAGCAAACCTTGCACACCTTGGTCCTTCAGAGATGGGAAATGGGCAGGGCGCTAAACCACAGGTAGTGAGGAGAGCTAGGGTATAATCTGTCCGGTAACACATAGCTGGAGAAAAGAACTACTTTGGATTCAGTATGCAACATCTGAGGGGGGGTAAACGGTTTCCATTCAAATTAGAGTGACGAACCCGAGATTTAAAAGCAGATAAATTACAGCCTTGTGAGTTGCTCAATGTCCCACAGCTTTTATGGGTTCTGTCTTCGTTAGGAAGAAATGGCTGGGGGCCCCTTTTGTATTGTATATATTGTAGCTGTAGGCTAAAGCCATGTAGTATTTTAATTCCTCTTGTTTTTAAGCATCAGACCTCATCACCATCAATAGCCTTTGGATAATAACATTTTATCGCAGGCGCCCGATGTGCCTTGACTTTCCTATAGCACTTCCTATATAAACTAAGGCTGAGCACAAGCTCTCTGCCGTCATATAATTCAGGGTAGCTCTTATCTGTGCCATCAGCCCAGATTGTAATTCAAGAAGCAACAGTGTTGGAGTGCCTCTTGTTTTATGCACAAGCCATTATTTGGGCGGTGAGATGAAGCTTTTAGTGCAAAGAGGGCAGGCAAGCCAGGCATGGATGGGCTCGTGCAAGTGTTTTACCAATGAATGTGTACCAGTTGGCGAAACAGCCGACCAGGATAGAGGCCCTAGCTGATTCACGTGTTGTTCCCCCTCTCTCCTGACATCCGCCCTGTGATAGGAGGCCCGTTGTGATGGGCATAGAGGGCCATGATGTTATCCCCTCTGGTAATTACCACCATTAAAGCTAATCCTGGTCCAATTCAGGACCCTTTTGTTTTGGCCTTTATCTCCTCAATGCTCGAGAGTTTCTCCTTTCAGAGCACCACACAAAGACAAATTTTTTAGAGTTGGTAATTATCTGCTATATCCTCTCTGCTGGGAATAGGGTTGAAAACCTACTTGAGATGGACAGGAGCATATCTCTCTCTCTCTCTCTCTCTCTCTCTCTCTCTCTCTCTCTCTCTCTCTCTCTCTCTCTCTCTCTCTATATATATATATATATATATATATATATATATATATATATATATACAGTACCAGTGAAAAGTTTGGACACCAACTCAATCAAGGGTTTTTCTTTATTTTTACTATTTTCTGCATTGTAGAATAATAGTGAAGATATCACACAGCCATTGAAGAGGAGTGGGACAACATTCCACAGGCCACAATCAACAGCCTGATCAACTCTATGCGAAGGAGATGTGTCGCGTTGCATGATGCAAATGGTGGTCACACCAGATACTGATTGATTTTTATGATCCATGCCCCTACTTTTTGCATATCTGTATTCCCAGTCATGTGAAATCCATCGATTAGGGCCTAATGAATTTATTTCAATTGACTGATTTCCTTATATGAACTTTAACTCAGTAAAATTGTTGCATGTTGCATTTATATTTTTGTTCAGCTGTGTGTGTATATATATGTATATGATGGCATGTATAGACATTACGGAAATTATGGATAGTATGTGGATAGAATAGTATTTGTACAGCAATAGTTAAATAGGATAGGCCTTGACTATAATACACTATATACATATGAAGTGGTTATGAAGTGGTCACGCATGACTGTAAGTCGCTTTGGATAAAAGCGTCTGCTAAATGGCATATTAATATTATTATTATTATTATTATATCAAACTATGAAATAACACATATGGAATCATGTAGTAACCAAAAAAGTGTTAAACAAATCAAAATATATTTTATATTTGAGATTCTTCAAATAGCCACCCTTTGCACACTATTGGCATTCTCTCAACCAGCTTCACCTGGAATGCTTTTCCAACAGTCTTGAAGGAGTTCCCACATATGCTGAGCACTTGTTGGCTGCTTTTATTTCACTCTGTGGTCCTACTCATCCCAAACCATCTCAATTTGGTTGAGGTTGGGGGGTTGTGGAGGCCCGGTCATCTGGTGCAGCACACCATCACTCTCCTTCTTGGTAAAATAGTAAAATAGTAAAATAGCCCTTACACAGCCTGGAGGTGTGTTGGGCCATCGCAGTGCTAGCTGTGCCACTAAAGATCCTGGTTCGAATCCAGGCTCTGTCGTAGCCGACCACGACTGAGAGACCCACGGGCGGCGCACAATTGGCCCAGGGTAGGGGAGGGAATGGCCGGCAGGGATGTAGCTCAGTTGGTAGAGCATGGCGTTTGCAACGCCAGGGTTGTGGGTTCGACTCCCACGCGGGGCCAGTATAAAAAATGTATAATAATAAAATAAAAAATATATATTTTTAAATGTATGCTCTCTCTAAGTCACTCTGGATAAGAGTGTCTGCTAAATGACTAAAATGTAAAATGTAATTGTCCTGTTGAAAAACAAATGATAGTCCCACTAAGCACAAACCAGATGGGATGGCGTATCGCTGCAGAATGCTGTGGTAGCCATGCTGGTTAAGTGTGCCATGAATTCTAAATAAATCACAGACAGTGTCACCAGCAAAGCACCCCCACACCATAACACCTCCTCCTCCATGCTTTACGGTGGGAACTACACATGCGGATATCATCAATTCACCCACACAGCGACTCACAAAGACACGACGGTTGGAACCAAAAATCTCAGATTTGGACTCCAGACTAAAAGACACATTTCCACCAGTCTAATGTCCATTGCTTGTGTTTCTTGGCCCAAGCAGTTGTCTTCTTCTTATTGGTGTCCTTTAGTAGTGGTTTCTTTGCAGCAATTCGACCATGAAGGCCTGATTCACACAGTCCCTTCTGAACAGTTAATGTTGAGATGTGTCTGTGACTTGAACTCTGTGAAGCATTTATTTTGGCTGAGGTGCAGTTAACTCTAATGAACGTATCCTCTGCAGCAGAGGTAACTCTGGGTCTTCCATCCTGTGGCGGTCCTCATGAGAGCCAGTTTCATCATAGCGCCTGATGTTTTTTGCGACTGCACTTGAAGAAATGTTCAAAGTTCTTGAAAATGTCCGTATTGACTAACCTTCATGTCTTCAAGTAATGATGGACTGTCGTTTCTCCTTGCTTATTTGAGCTGTTATTGCCATAATATGGACTTGGTATTTTACCAAATAGGGCTATCTTCTGTATACCCCCCCTACCTTGTCACAACACAACTGATTGGCTCAAACACATTAAGAAGGAAAGGAATTCCACAAATTAACTTTTAAGAAATGCATTCTAGGTGACTACCTAATGAAGCTGGTTGAGAGAATGCCAAGAGTGTGCAAAGCTGTCATCAAGGCAAAGGGTGGCTATTTGAAGAATCTCAAATATAAAATATATTTTGATTTGTTTAACACTTTTTTGGTTACTACATGATTCCATATGTGTTATTTCATAGTTTTGATGTCTTCACTATTATTCTACAATGTATAAAATAGTAAAAATAAAGAAAAACCCTGGAATAAGCAGGTGTGTCCAAACTTTTGACTGGTACTGTATATATATATATATCTGTCTCTACCCATCTCTCTCTCTCTCTCTCTCTCTCTCTCTCTCTCTCTCTCTCTCTCTCTCTCTCTCTCTCTCTCTCTCTCGTCAGGGCTATACCAAAATGGTAATTGTGAAATTCTGCGGTGGATGTTATTGAGAGATTAACGAGATTGAGCGTGAATTTATCAATCTCTGTGACAATACGGCGATAAATGTAATTATATTCACTACTTATTATCATGATGGTAATGCTGCCCTCTAATTTTCCACAGTAATTGCGGCCCCTATTTTTATGAGGTGTTAACCACTATAAATCACGTTGATGATTAAGTAAATGTAGCGCACAAATTCCCATTCAATCCCATTTCCTGTGACCTATCTCTGAGCAGATCTGTCTCTTATCAAAGTAATAATGACCACTGTTACATATAGAGAAAATACTCTGTGCAGAACATGCTCAAATGGGTTTTCACCCGAAATGTATTCTTTGTCAACATTTTCAATTATACTATTTCTATTCCATTATGACCAATATACCTCTGTTGTCAACACAATAATATCCTTCAGCTGGAAATGTCATGGTGGTAAATTACATGATACCACAATGATAAGGGTGCTATGTGTTGATGCATGGTACGTGCCACTAATCAAAGGGAGTATTGTGACATCACGTTTTGGACACCATCCTAATGCTGGCCACACACTCCACCACTGGGAGGTCTATCACTGAAGTCTAGCATGGAGTGCGTAACATGTCTATTACAAAAAACATCTGACTAGAATCAGAATAAGAATAAACAACAGCATTGATGAACAAGATGAATCCAAATGCCCTCAACCGTGTGTCACTTTCTCTGTTTTGCTGTCCACATAGAGTCGTCCTCTCCCGCCCTCCTACCAGATGGTTCCTCTCTTCCTGCTTTCGGGACCTGCTGTGCTGGGACCGCCTCTGATTGGCTGGCCCAGCTGTTCCCCCATGGCCGAAGAGATGAGTGACAGGTGACTTCCCCAAACAGAGGTCCTGCCGCTGCCATTCTGTCGGTTGAGTGACAGCCCATGCAGTTTACAGCTCCCTAGTGATGATTCTGGGCATGGCATCATTAGTGTCTCTGTGAAACAGCTGTTGCTGATTTCTGGTGTCCACAAATGAAGCATTTCCCACTAACCAGTGTAAATACAATGAGGTATTGCACCATACATCAATACATGTTGTTGTGTTTACTGTGTGTGTGTTAAGCAGTTAATTAGAGATGGAGTTTAACTCAAAGTATGACCACAGTTAAAAAACATGACTAAACATACATCATTTTTGACACTACTCTAAACATAACATGGTCTCATCAGAGTATGTCAAAATTGTGACATTTAGCCATTGTAGTCCCTAAACCAATGTTCTATTAGCTAGCATGAGCAACACTACATTGTTATTATGAATGAGATTCTTGACTTCAGCAATGTCAGTGTCTAACACCTTATTCCGGATCACGTTCCTCATGTTCTCAGGTTGTGTGGAGATGCCACCCACGTTGACAGCCAATCATATGCTGCCTGAGTGACAGCAAGAGGCTAAGTGGTCAGAGGAATGGTGGCGGCGCTCCTATCCCTTACTGTCCCGCGACAGATCGCAGGCTTCAGATGCACGTTGGCTGTTGTGGGATCTCTGGGAATCTAGGATCGGCTCTGGGATCTGTGAGAATGCAGTAGACATCAGTAGAAGGGTGTCTCCGAGGAACAAGAGGAGCGGGCCTACACAGGTAGCTAATGGAAGACGCTGCCTCAGACACCTACGGGCATCCTCGGGCAACACACTGGCACCATACCAAGAGGAATCAAAATCTGTCATAATTCTGGAACACAGGTAGACCTAGACACAGGTAAATACAGGCAGACACAGGTAGACACAGGCATGAAGATTGTGTTTAGCTAGCTTTCTATGTTTTCTTTGGTCAAGCGCTGGTTTTATGTATGTTATCACATCTGGGTCAAAACATAATTGTTTTGTTGTTGTGATTCTCTGCTCTTCAGCGCAAAAGTGGGAGATGTTTTATTCAGTTTTAGTGGCCTCCCTTAAGCATTTTTGAGAGCCACTAAATATATTGAAATGTGTCAAATTATTAAAATGAGACCATATTTTATTTTGTAGTCACCTCTTTGTCGGGGACTGGTGACCATGGGCCATTTTCATTATTGCGGTGTGATGTTTTCTTCTAAATCTGATTAAGGAGTGTGTTTCTTATTCTGGGGAGATTAGCCATCTGGTAGTGGGACGTGGGGAGAGAGGGGATTTCTCTGCTTGTTAGTAACTGTCTTTCACAGCTCTCTCCCACGGCTGAGCTCAAAGCACTGTGAGTGACACCGCTGCCCACTCACACAGACAAAAATACCCCGCTAACTGGCTAGCATATGTGAGCTGCTCTCTACAGGGTAGGGCTTGAAATGTAGCATGGAGACTGTCTGTGTGTGTGTGTGTGTGTGTGTGTGTGTGTGTGTGTGTGTGTGTGACATGTGAGAGAGAGAGACAGCGAGAGAGAGCGAGAGAGAGAGAGGGAGAGAGAGAGAGAGGAACTGAGGAAGAGAGAGTGTGAATGTGTGTCTTTTCCCATTCCTATATAACTAATTAATCGTCAGTCGGGGTGTGGAGAAGAGGGGAAGTGGGGGTGTTACATGCATGTGTGGCGGAAACTTGGGAGATGGTTTTCCTAGATAAATACGTTCCCGAATGAAAATCCAGGACATCTTTTCCTTAAGGGTATATGTGGGGAAAGTGTGTATATTTGGAAAAGCCGGTGCTGAAAGCTATGAGCACTGCACACATGTGGGAAAGGTGGGCACAACTAGGACAAATTAGACATCATCAGTTCTGGCTGTTCCTGCTTTTCAGGCTGGGGTAATTGAAGCTGACACAGTTGTACTTTTGTGGCTTCCTTTTTGGCTCCCATTCTATTGTTCTTTTCCTTCATGTTTTAGTCATTAATTAGGCACATTTACTTGTTGTGCAGCTAATATCACATTTATTCAAGACTGCGTAAGTAAGTAAGCTTATTAACACTTTCGAAAATCATCACATACTCCAATGAAATAGTACACTTTGAAATCTCACTTTTATAGCATTTTTAAAAAATCTCCAGAGGTAGGCTTCTCCTAAAACAGCAACAGTCAAACATTGGTTTAAATGGGGCTTGCATGGTAAAGTGAGGGCAACACAGTAACGGTCAAAGCTTTATTAGGCTACACACACACACACACACACACACACACACACACACACACACACACACACACACACACACACACACACATACCAGTGAGTGCCTGCCTGTGAAGAGTTAAAAACAAGTCACCTCTCTGACATTTACACAAGGCTGCTGCTTCCTTTCAGATGCACCGTGGGATACGACAATCCCTGCCATGCCAGAGTCATTGAAAAGTCTAATGGGGAGACAGGAAGCTTCCAGCAGCACAGTGCACCTGGACAACCTAAACAGCCTGGACAATGGTCCCTACTTCATGGCCAGAACTAGGGGGGACCATTCTCAGAATACAATAAATGGAGCGGTTAAACAATGTCAAATAATGTCACCTGGCATTCAACTGGACCCCTACCACTACTATTGACTTTTGTCTCCGGCTACTGTATCTGGAATAGGTGGCTTTTTATTTGCCTTCTTCCAAATTCCATATGTGGTGCTTAAAGCTTACAGTTTCGAAAGGTTGATTTTATCATTGGTAAAAACAGTGTGGAAGCGAAACAAATGCAATTTCACCAAACACACTTCACTCATACTACAGATGCCATTACAAACCTCAAAGGACGTTTTGCATTCAGGAGTGTTTATACTTTGCATTGATAGGCTATTTGCTCTATCCATGAAAACATCAAAGACCAGAATATAGATTTTGGTGTATGTCGTTAGTTTGAAAAGTTGTGATAAAACCGGACCAAATAAGGGTCCTATTTCATATCCTTCCTCATTGAATAAAAACAACAACAACATCAATCAACTGAAGATGCAGTTGATGCTAAAAAAAGGACTAATCTGGCTCCATATAAGAAAAGAGACATGTTTATGGCTTACATCTGTAGATATGTCTGGTATATTTGCTAAGAACACACAGCTTACATGCTGGAGTCCCCGACAACATCTCCATTTGCTAATCCTCTGTATACATGCTAACCACTTCAGTTCTGATTCCTGGAATTTCTTGTTAGCATCCTGCGGTTTGTTCTCAGTGTGTATCAGATAGCCTGTGCTAGCTTCCTCTGTACCTCTGCATTTGGTTCCCATTTGAACCGTCTCAAAGCCAATAAAGGGCCTAGTCAATTAAAACAGACCAGGCACTTCATAAGCAGGAAATGGGCCAATTACAGCAACCCCGCAGAGCAGCAGGGGTTAAAACTTCTGAAATATGTAAAGAGACGGGCAGACAGGCAGGGAGGCAGTTTAGGTTTTCAACCTGGGGCAATCTTTAAAAAGCAAGCTGGCAGTGTGCTGGTCACTGATAAAGGCCCTAGTCTGTCATCACACAGGCTCACCTCCAGTAACTCAGCCTGTCACAACATCATCTGTAATCTGGGAAACAGCCAAGGGCAAGGGGAGACAGGCCGGAGGGGAGGGATGTGTGTGTGTGTCAGGGTCAGCGTTATGGGCCTCCTTGCCCATCCCCAAAAAATATTGAAATATTGATCATTTATTTGACCGAGACGCGCACCGACAGAAAGACACATCAATCTCAGGTAAAGCATCAGAGCGAGCAACACAGCACCCCTCTGTCTCAGTATTTGTAGACCATGTGTGTCATGCTGTCTGGACGAAAAGAGTATGGCATGTTATACTAATTTTGTCCAGACAGCATCATGTACATGTGTTACACATAGTAAGACAGAGGGGCGCTATTCCACTCGCAAGGATGCTTTCTCCAGTGAGATAGTTTCAGCAGAGAGGAAGAGGCAAAGCGTGAGGGATCACTCTCACCAAAATCTGTCCAGAATAAGCCCAATTTGTTTCTATGGGCTAAATATGTAGACTTAAGCTTGTCACATGCCTTGCCGCCTTTGGGACAACGACTCCCATTGCTAGCATTTAGTATTTTTTTTAAAAACATTTTAATCATTTAGCAGACACTCTTATCCAGAGCGACTTACAGTTAGTGAGTGCATACATTTTTCATACTGAGAGATATATACAGATCTCTGATTTTAGCCACATGCGAATTGGAAAAGGAAAGTAGGCGGGTGCAGTGCACTGTTCAGAAGCTGGCTTCCCCTAAAGTATGTTTAAGTATGGTTAACCAAAACTATATAATTACTCCTGTCTAAATAAAATAATTCAAAATACTTCACCAGAGAGCATGACTTAGCCACAGAGGATCATTAGCTTCTTTTAAAAAATATCTGTGGATTGTTTCAAATCACAAGCATGCAGGCATATGCCTATTTGGGACGCCTGCAATTTGGGCAGCTCGCTTGGCAATAGGCCTAGCTGATTATTGAGTTGTGGCTGTCAGTGAAAAGCATCTAAAATATGTGTGAAGATAATGTGTCTTGAGTATAATTTAAAATGTTGAGACAAAAAGAAGGGAGGGGTGTGTGGCTAAGATATAGCGCGTCTCTCTCCAGAATGCATCCACTCAGTTCTCCAGAATGCGCTCAACTTACTCCTGCCAATTCTTGGGCATTCATTGTTTTATTGTGTGAATTGTTTGCCCTTTGATAGTTTATTTTGATGAATTCCTCATTACAGACACTACCGGTCAAAAGTTTTAGAACACCTACTCATTCAAGGGTTTTTCTTTATTTTTACTATTTTCTACATTGTAGAATAATAGTGAAGACATCAAAACTATGAAATAACACTTATGGAATCATGTAGTAACCAAAAAAGTGTTAAACAAATCAAAATATATTTTATATTTGAGATTCTTCAAATAGCCACCCTTTGCCTTGATGACAGCTTCAGCACTCTGCAGTCCCTTTCTGTGAGCTTGTATGGCCTACCACTCCTAGACGTTTCCACTTCACAATAACAGCCCTTACAGTTGACCGGGGCAGTTCTAGCAGGGCAGAAATTTGACGAACTGACTTGTTGGAAAGGTGGCATCCTATGACGGTGCCACGTTGAAAGTCACTGAGCTCTTCAGTAAGGTCATTCTACTGCCAATGTTTGTCTATGGAGATTGCATGGCTGTGTGCTTTATAAACCTGTATATATAGTGTATGTTTTTTTTAACATCCATTGTGTATGATAATAGTTCCTCACAGTATTTGAAAAATCTTTCCAACACTCTCCCGGCCTCGATAATCACCAAGCCCCGGTGTGAAAGAGCTATATGTCATGATCTGATAATCCCATAGCCTATATCCAGTGGAAATGTCATAAAATACCTAAACACTCTTTCCCTTGCACAAAAACAGCTGTCTGTCCCTAGCTCGCTGGCAAGGGAACTCTGAGGGCCCAGAATAGGGTAGTTGATACAATGTTGCAAGTTTGCTAGCAACAGCTTCAGGCCAGATCCAGTTGATTGATTTGATACAATGTTGCACTTCACTAGCAATAGCTCAAGTCAAGACAGATAAAAAGGGAGGCAGACAGATGGAGTAGAGAGATGAATGCGATTGAAAGAACCTGAATTTTCATTAGGATATTTTCTACCATTTTTATTTGTCGGCTTTAGGCCTATGTATTTTACTTAGTTGACAATGGAAGTTATAGGCCTACTGCTGCATTGGCCTATAGGCTATCTCTGAGTTCCATGCGCTCATTTCTTTAGCCGCCAATGGATTACGGTGTATCACTGTGTCCATATGGCAGAGGCTTGTGCTCTGGCATTAGTTTAATTTTAACTTTTCGATTTTTAGGATTAACCACGTGACAATGACTTTGAGAAATGAAAACGTTACTATTGAAATGAAACTGTTCCACGAGCAGTGTTGTGTATGCGTGCGTAGAGTGTGTGTGTACATGTTTATGTGTGTTTGTGTGTGTACTACTTAGTCCTGGACCTTCCCTTCCCTGCAGCACTGCACCAGGTCTGGGTCGTAAAATCAAACGCTAATTGTGTGATCATGGATAATTGTGCTTGGAGAGACTAAGGCTAAAAACAGGGTGTATTAGTGTTTTGTGGCTTGGTTTATGGGAAGGTAGGGTTTTATGTCTGTGATGAGTCTGCTGAAAGGTAAGATTGTTATAATTGTTATATTGAATATTTAAAACATACAATCTACTTGCAGTGAAGCCGCTCAACATCTACATCACATTAGTGATCTAACAGACTCCCATCCAGAGCGACCCACAGAAGCAACCAGGGTCAACACCCCGCTCAAAAGCACGTCGACAGATCTCCCATAAGGTCAAAATCGGGGACCCGAACCAGCGACCCATCAGCCACCGGCCCAAGCTCCCAACCACCAGGACACCAGCCCCAAGAGCTGCCCCTCAACCATCCGTGAACCCCCGAGAAGAATTATTCCCCACCCACAAGACCCCCCCCTCCCCACAAGAGCCCCTGTCCCACAATGCACCAACAAAATTAACTAAAGACAAAAAAAAGAAAGACAAAGGAAAACAGAAAACAACAAAGCAAACAACAAAAGACATCAAGGACTACAACAATCATAACAGCAAGGCCAACTGAATATGTTTGAGTGCATGTATGGCACTATTTACATGTGTGTATGTGTTTGTGTGTTCATGTATGTGCACATGTGTGCATTTGAATGAGAGTGTGTGTATAAGCATGTGTACAAACACCTGCACGGCATCTGACTTTGTTGTTGAAGTCAATCCTCCTGGAGCAGACTGGGTTGCTGAAAGACACTTTAGAGGTTGTTGATTGACAATTGACAGTTGAATGTTGAAAATACATATATTTAGCTGAAAATAACACATTATATTACATCGTTTATTGCCATGACAAAATAATCATTAGGATATTGTTTTTGAATATGGGAGCGCACATAATTTGCAAACAAATACGCCTACCTTCAAGTCAATTTACCCCCACTGACTGTATTTACATTTCCCTTCGTCTTTTACACACACAATGATCCATGACACAGCTACAAGATGAAAATTGGCAGTACACATTCTGCACCTGTTGGGAAATACACTTGCTGGAGCACAAGGTTGTCTAACTGGCACCTAGATGACCAGATGGTCATTGATGTCATCATATTATACCAAATGTTACTTTTCATTTGCCTATAAATTGAACAAAATAATACATACGCTGTATGGAATCAGAGGATAGTGTATTGGGAGAGCCAGCATGATCATTTCCTGTGTACTATAGAATAACATTTGCGTTTATAAAGTCCTTGTAAGAGTCCTTGTATGCCACTACATATGCGTGTACCCACACACAACATTGATATTGCCTTGCTCAATGATCTCTAACAACTAAGTTAATTGCATCGTTAATTGCATTGTATGATGATGATGAAGTAAGGATTAATATCTCACGGGTGTCTTTTCATCCTATGCCGAGGGTTTCACTCAAATGCCATATCTATGCATTCCCAGCATGTTGAGTGTATGCATGAGCAGAGGAGGACAATGACTGGGGATTGGGTTGATTTATTTGCCCCTGAAGTGATGCACAATGCCACACAAAAGGTTGATTGACCAAGGACTTCACATTGAACCACTGGTGGAAAAAGGGGTCCCCTCCCTTCTGATATACAGATGCGATTTCATAGGGTTCCAAACACATACTGATCCTTTCCAATAGAGGAAAGACACAGACAAAAGCGAAGGCTTGATATATAATCCAGCAATGCTTGATTCCAATTCTGCGTTTAGACAGGCAGCCTAATTCTGATATTTTCCTTTTCCCACTAAGTGGTCTTTTGAACAATCAGATCAGCTCTGAAAAAGATCTGTGATTGGTCAAAAGACCAATTAGTGGAAAAAATATCTGAAATGGGCTGCCTATGTAAATGCAGCTTAAGATGTCACCCTATAACTGTAACATTGTTAAACCCTATACCCTTTATGAAAAAAAAGAGGACTGAGCACGCCCCCATTCTCATCGACGGGGCTGTAGTGGAACAGGTTGAGAGCTTCAAGTTCCTTGGTGTCCACATCACCAACGAACTATCATGGTCCAAACACACCAAGACAGTCGTGAAGAGGGCACGACAAAGCCCATTCCCCCTCAGGAGACCGAAAAGATTTGGCATGGGTCCTCAGATCCTCAAAAAATTCTACAGCTGCACCATCGAGAGCATCCTGACTGGTTGCATCACCGCCTGGTATGGCAACTGCTTGGCCTCCGACCGCAAGGCACTACAGAGGGTAGTGCGTACGGCCCAGTACATCACTGGGGCCAAGCTTCCTGCCATCCAGGACCTCTATACCAGGCGGTGTCAGAGGAAGGCCCTCAAAATTGTCAAAGACTCCAGCCACCCTAGTCATAGACTGTTCTCCCTGCTACCGCACGGCAAGCGGTACCGGAGTGCCAAGTCTAGGTCCAAAAGACTTCTCAACAGCTTCTACCCCCAAGCCATAAGACTCCTGAACAGCTAATCATGGCTACCCGGACTATTTGCACTGCCCCCCCACCCCATCCTTTTTACGCTGCTGCTACTCTGTTAATTATTTATGCATAGTCACTTTAACTCTACCCACATGTACATATTACTTCAACTATCTCAACTAGCCGGTGCCCCCGCACATTGACTCTGCACCGGTACCCCCCTGTATATATAGCCTCCCTACTGTTATTACTTCTACTCTTTTTTTCTCAACACTTTTTTTGTTGTTGTTTTATTTTTACTTTTTTTGTTAAAAATAAATGCACGGTTAAGGGCTGTAAGTAAGCATTTCACTGTAATGTCTGCACCTGTTGTATTCAGCGCATGTGACCAATAAAATTAATTTGATTTGATTTGATTTAATGCAATACTGTATCCTTCCATTGACTCCTATATGACTTATATAACCTCTGCATCTGGCAATATATAGTTTGGAGGAGAATACAGCTCAAGAGTCAGTCAATCTTTCATTAGACCCAGGGTGAGTAGGGTCAGACACCCCTCCTTCCGGACCTAAAAACAGCAGCACATCTGGTGCAGGGTGATGGCTGGAATGATAATGCCCCTGTGACTGAGCTGGCCTTGCTCGGTGCACTTCAGAGGTTTAAAATAAAAAGGATTGAGAGTCTTTGCCAAAATTACAGATATGTATTTAAAAACAGACAGGTAAATCGAGCAGTCTTTTCCATTCTACTCTACACAGCTCAATTTGAAGGAGAAACAAACAATCAAGGAAAGGTGTGGCCAATCAACACAAAATGGCTGCCACCAGCCCTGCAAAATTAACAGGTGAAGACAATTAAGTTGATTAGGGTGTAACTGACAATAGAAATCTCGTGATACTGATTGGATATGAATAGTGGGTTGAGACTGAGCCTAGGTAAAAACTGTGAAGCATACAACTTTCAAATAGTAAAACAGTTTAGGGGATTAAAAGAGCGTCCAGTGAGGATGTCTTCCTCACATTACCCTCCCCTTCTTCCAGCCCCCCAAACGCAGTTTTGAGCACTGTGCTGATGAAAGAAAGCAATGTCATTCAAACCTGTCATGTTCAAACAATTCAAAGTTCAAAGTTGGCAAGATGGCTACTGATCCTCCAAAACACATACACACTATCCCTCAGGGACAACCGCTGACTTCCCCAGCATACGGCCCCACTGTGGAGCTTCCCATTCCAGGACCCACACAGCTCAGCCCTTGCAGTACCAGCAGATCCTTGTGCATTCCCGAACTGTAGCCCCGATTGGGCCACAGGCACCTCTCGATTCCCCGGAAGCCTCCACCTTCACAGGACTACTCCAAAACATTGAGGCCACAGCAGCAGCTCCTCCACGGCTCACGTCAGCAACAGGAGGTCTTCCTGCTGCTCCCTCCATTGGGCTCAGGCCGTCCCCCACTCATCACTTAGTAGTACAGCTGTGGCACCTCCCCTGCAGTACACCTCTTGCAGATTTACACCAGACAGATCCATCTTGTGAAAAAACTGTCCAAAGACCTCTATATTAATATCATGGATCTCCCCTAAGGGACTAGAGCAGATGTGTCAAACTCATTCCACGGAGGGCCGAGTGTCTGCGGGTTTTCGCTAAACCCTTGTACTTGATTGATGAATTAAGGTCACTAATTAATAAGGAACTCCCCTCACCTGGTTGTCTAGGTCTTAATTGAAAGGAAAAACCAAAAACCCGCAGACACTCGGCCCTCCATGGAATTTTTGACACCCCTGGACTAGGGGATAATCACAGTTCTGACAAACATACAAGATTCAAATAGTAAAACAGTTTAGGGGATTAAAATAAGGATGTCTTCCTTACAGATCCCAGTTCTGGCTTCTCATCAGGAAGTGCCCCTAGAGAGGCAGCAGCATCATTCACCTCTTTAATTGCACTATGACCTATAACGCCAATTCTGTATTAGATTAAGTATATATAATACGTTGGTTTGAATAGTTGTCTTTGAGGTGCAGATTTGGAGGAGGATCTGGCATGGAACACATTGATAAACATATTTATGAAATAGCATGGGAAATCAATGGCTACTACATAGTGGGCTGGTATGGTGGGCAATCTCTAATGTTAAGGAAGTCTCGAGTTTTTGCTCGCCTGAGTTAGAAAATTGACCATACTATTTTCCAAGAGAGTTCATCTATTGTTTTCGTAGCTGTCTATTTACCACCACAAACCGATGCTGGCACTAAGACCGCACTCAACATGCTGTATAAGGCCATAAGCAAACAAGAAAATGCACATTACGAGGCTGCGTTTCTCGTGGCCGTTGATTTTAATGCAGGAAACTGAAATCCGTTTTACCTCATTTTTACCAGCATGTCACCTGTGCAAATAGAGGTGACAAAACTCTAGATCACCTTTACTCCACACACAGAAATGCATACAAGGCCCTCCCTCACCCTCCCTTTGGCAAATCTGACCATAACTCCATCCTCCTCTCTACCAGACGAGTTCAATGCATTTTATGCACGCTTTGACAACAACATCAAGCCGGGTGTGAGGGCCCTCACCGACCCAGAGGATTGGGTGATCTCGTTATCTGAGGCCGACGTGAAAAAGGTCTGTAATCAGGTCAACACCCACAAGGCCGCGGGGCCCGACGGTATGCCAGGGCACGTTCTCAGAGCATGCGCAGAACAGCTGGCAGGTATATTCACAGTAATTTTCAACTTCTCCTTGTCCCAGTCTGTAATCCCCACATGTTTTAAGATGACCACAATCATTCCTGTCCCCAAGAACTCTAAGGCTTCATGCCACAATGACTACTGCCCTGTAGCACTCACTTCTGTAATCATGAAGTGCTTTGAGACGCTGGTTATGGCACACATTAACTCCATCGTCCCAGACACCCTAGACCAACTCCAATTCCCATACCGCCCCAACAGATCCATAGACGATGCAATCTCAATTGCTCTCCACACTGCCAACACCCACCTAGATAAGAGGAATACCTATGTGAGAATGCTGTTCATTGACTACAGCTCAATGTTCAACACCATTGTCCCATCCAAGCTTGTCACCAAGCTTAGGACTCTGGGCCTGAACACCTCCCTCTGCAACTGGATCCTGGACTTTTTTTTTTTTTTGGGTCATTTAGCAGGCGCTCTTATCCAGAGCGACTTACATGAGCAATTAAATCAAATCAAATCAAATCAAATTTTATTGGTCACATGCGCCGAATACAACAGGTGCAGACATTACAGTGAAATGCTTACTTACAGCCCTTAACCAACAGTGCATTTATTTTAAACAAAAAAAGTAAGAATAAAACAACAACAAAAAAAGTGTTGAGAAAAAAAGAGCAGAAGTAAAATAAAGTGACAGTAGGGAGGCTATATATACAGGGGGTACCGTTGCAGAGTCAATGTGCGGGGGCACCGGCTAGTTGAGGTAATATGTACATGTGGGTAAAGTTAAAGTGACTATGCATAAATACTTAACAGAGTAGCAGCAGCGTAAAAAGGATGGGGTGGGGGGCAGTGCAAATAGTCCGGGTAGCCATGATTAGCTGTTCAGGAGTCTTATGGCTTGGGGGTAGAAGCTGTTGAGAAGTCTTTTGGACCTAGACTTGGCACTCCGGTACCGCTTGCCGTGCGGTAGCAGAGAGAACAGTCTATGACTAGGGTGGCTGGAGTCTTTGACAATTTTGAGGGCCTTCCTCTGACACCGCCTGGTATAGAGGTCCTGGATGGCAGGAAGCTTTGCCCCAGTGATGTACTGGGCCGTACGCACTACCCTCTGTAGTGCCTTGCGGTCAGAGGCCAAGCAGTTGCCATACCAGGCGGTGATGCAACCAGTCAGGATGCTCTCGATGGTGCAGCTGTAGAATTTTTTGAGGATCTGAGGACCCATGCCAAATCTTTTTAGTCTCCTGAGGGGGAATAGGCTTTGTCGTGCCCTCTTCACGACTGTCTTGGTGTGTTTGGACCATGATAGTTCGTTGGTGATGTGGACACCAAGGAACTTGAAGCTCTCAACCTGTTCCACTACAGCCCCGTCGATGAGAATGGGGGCGAATTAGGGTTAAGTGCCTTGCTCAAGGGCACATCGACAGATTTTTCACCTAGTCGGCTCGGGGATTAGAACCAGCGACCTTTCGGTTACTGGCACAATGCTCTTAACCACTAAGCTACCTGATGGGCCGACCCCAGGTGGTGAGGGTAGGTAACATCACCTCCGCCACGCTGACCCTCAACAAAGGAGCCCCACAAGGGTGTGTGCTTAGTCCCCTCCTGTATTCCCTGTTCACCCACAACTGCGTGGCCACACACGACTCCAACACCATCATCAAGTTTGCTGATGACACGACGGTGGTAGGCATGATCACTGGTGACGATGAGTCAGCCTACAGGGAGGAGGTCAGTAACCTGGCAGTGTGGGGCCGGAACAACAACCTCTCCCTCAACGTGGACAAGCACACCCCCATCCACAACAACGGGCCGCAGTGGAGCAGGTTGAGAGCTTCAAGTTCCTCTGTGACCAAATCATTAAAGGCTCAAAATGGTCAGCACCTCTTCCACCTCAGGAGGTTGAAAAGGTTTGGCATGGGCCCTCCAATCCTCAAAAAGTTATACAGCTGTACCATTGAGAGCATCTTGACTAGCTGCATCACTGCTTGGTATGGCAATATCACCGCCCTCGATCACATGGCGCTAGAGAGGGTGGTGCGGACAGCCCAGTACATCACTGGGGCCGAGCTCCCTGCCATCAAGGACATCTATATCAGGTGGTGTGGTAGGAAGTCCTGGAAAATCATGAAAGACTCCAACCACCATAGACTATTCTCTCTGCTTCCTCGTGGCAACCGGTACCGATGCATCAAGTCTGGCACCAACAGACTCTTGAACAGCTTCTATCCCCGAGCAGCAAGTGATAAATAGCTAACAAAATAGCTACACAGACTATCTGAGTTAACCTTGTATTCTTATTGATCATTTTATTTATCTATGCACACTCACAGAGCTCTACACACTCACACACAAAAACTCACTCCATCATCTGCTAACTCATACATAATATGCACATACATTTATACTGACTCTACACACATGCACACCCACTCACATACAAGCTGCTGCTACACTGTTTATCTTATATCCTGATTCCTAGTCACCTTACCCCTATACATACACTACCAGTCAAAAGTTTGGACACACCTACTCGTTGAAGGGTTTATCTTTATTTTTACTATTTTCTACATTGTAGAATAATAGTGAAGACATCAACACTATGAAATAACACATATGGAATCATGTAGTAACCAAAAAAGTGTTAAACAAATCAAAATATATTTTATATTTGAGATTCTTTAAATAGCCACCCTTTGCCTTGATGACAGCTTTGCACACTCTTGGCATTCTCTCAACCAGCTTCATGAGGTAGTCACCTGGAATGCATTTCAATTAACAGGTGTGCCTTCTTAAAAGTTAATTTGTGGAATTTCTTTCCTTCTTAATGCGTTTGAGCCAATCAGTTATGTTGTGACAAGGTAGGGGGGTATACAGAAGTTTGCTAATGACACAACGTGGTAAGACCGAGGCAGAGCGTAGGAAAAGGAGGAATCTGGGACTCTGCTCCTATTGTGGAGAAAGGGGTAATTTCTCACTCACCAGCCTTGTCAAGCTTATTTTTTGTTAAGAAGAAAGATGGGGAACTGCGCCCCTGCATTGAGTATCGAAAACGGAATAAAGCCACCGTTAAGTTCAGCTATCTTTTATCCCTCATCTCAACCATCATCGAACAAATGCACGGGGCGCAGTACTTCACGAAACTGGACTTGAGGAGAGCCTACAATCTGTTGCGCATTCGTGCAGGCGACAAATGGAAAACGGCCTTTTCCATGACCACGGGCCATTATGAGTATCTCGTAATGCCCTTTGGCCTGTCTAATACTCATTCAGTCTTCCAGGCCTTTATTAACTAAGTGTTTAGGAACATGCTGGGACGGGTCGTAGTGGTTTATATAGACAACATTTTGGTCTATTCTGCTGACCGAGCCCAGCATGTCTTGTTGGTCAGGTCTGTGCTGGGAAGACTGTTGGAGGATAATCTATATGTTAAACAAGAAAAATATTAGTTTTTCCAGCGGTTCGTGTCCTTTTTGGGCTACCTCATATCCACGGAGGGAGTGGAGATAGAGGAGCAACGCATCAGCGCAGTCAGGTCATGGCCCATCCCCAACTCCGTGAAAGCAGTCCAGCGATTCCTGAGGTTTGCCAACTATTTCCGGAGGTTCATCCGGGGCTTCAGCACGGTGGTCGCGCCTCCCTGCTGAGAGGAGGTTCCCAGCGGATTCGTTGGACGGCGGAGGCGGAGAGGAAGTTCGAGACACTGAAGGCACGCTTCACCACTGCTCCCGTGCTGGCACATCCCGACCCCTCACTCCCCTTCATCGTCGAGGTGGATGCCTCCGAAGTAGGAGTCGGGGCAGTGCTGTCCCAGCACACCGGAAACCCCTCCAAAACTGCGGCCTTGCGCCTTCTACTCCAAGCAGCTGAGCCCCGCCCAGAGGAAATACAACGTAGGGGACCGGGAACTCTTTGTGGTCAAGAAGGCTCTGAAGGCGTGGAGGCACTGGCTGGAGGGGTCCAAACACCCTTTCCTGGTGTGGACGGACCACCGCAACCTGGACTACATCAGGGCAGTGAAGAGGCTAAACCCGAGACAGGCCAGGTGGGCTCAATTCTTTGCCAGGTTCCAATTCACGCTTTCCTATAGGCTAGGCTCAAAGAATGTGAAGGCGGACGCCCTGTCTCGCCTCTATGACGCAGAGGAGTGGCAGGGAGAGGAGACCCCCATCATCCCTCCGTTCCGTATCAACGCGTCGGGCGGGGTGTCTCCAGTACCTCATCGACTGGGAGGGGTATGGCCCAGAGGAGCGGTGCTGGGTTCCTGCGGTGGACATCCTGGACGCTTCGCTAACCAGGGATTTTCACCGTCGGCACCCTGATCGACCCGCACCACGTTCCTGTGGTCGTCCCCGAGGCCGGTGTCTGTCACGGATCCCCCCGGTACTGCTGCTCATTCCATTCACATACTCCGGAGGTCTACGACACCGGCCTTCTAGGCATCACTGACCTGGTTCATTACCACCAACCCCGGACTGTCTTGTCTCATTACGCACACCTGGTTCCCATTTCCCCTGATTAGTATGTGTATATATGTGCCCTCTGTTCCCCATTGTCCTTGTCGATTATTGTCCCATGTCCGTTGGTCTCATGAGTACCTGTGCTCTGTTGTATCGGCTTTCATGCTACGTGTTACTGTACATTGTATTACGGTTTACATACCGTGTAATTGTGCACTTGTTATTACGTGTCTCGTCCTGTGTATTATTTAGAGGTTTACACCTCGCTCTTTTGTTTGGGTTACATCCCTGTTTTATGCATAGACGTGTTTGTTTTGGGCTTCGACCCCGTCATTTTCCACGACGTACCTTATGTATTCCTGCACCTGTCTTCTATCATTATTCAACGTGACAATAGCTATATTCTTTTTTACTCGTTATTAATATTCATTATTCACTGTGTATTTATTCCTCGTGTCACTATTTATAATAATCTATATTTGCCTTTATATTTAACTCTGCATTGTTGGAAAAAGGACCCGTGAGTAAGCATTTCACTGTTAGTATGCACCTTTTTTTTACGAAACATGTGACAAATAACTTTTGATTAGATTTTTTTGCAGGAATCAACGGGGTCATTATTCTCATGGCTGCTTGGCCTTAAAGACATGATGCTCTATGGAGCTCACACACACAAGACAGGGAGGCTGATCTTAGAAACCCAGTCCAGAACTCTTCAGATAACCTTAGTAACCGAAACCGCTTTAGAGTAGAGGTAAAAGTATTTGATCATGTTATCTAATGTGGAATACCTTTTGTTATCTAATGTGGATTTTGTCAAACGTCTGCTGTACCATTTCAAGTTGTTCTTGTTACATTTTTAAGACCACTATAAAAGGCCAAAATGCAAGTATGTGTAAGGTGTTGGAGGTTAAGTGTGTTAAAGTGACAAGCAGGACAGATGGTGGATGGTGATACCCTTCATGACTATATGGAAAGGTTATTCATGTTTTGTTCCTCTTGTAAAGTCAAAAAGAATGAAAACATTTCCTTCCCCTAATCTGTCACCTGTTATCACTGTGTTATTAGGTCTTGAATCTTATAGAGATTACTTTCTGTCTATGTCAGTCTGTCTGACTGTAGGGTCTGTCTAATAGGAGCAGCTAAGCTTTTGTTGGTCCCTAACCTGAAATTTGATCTTTCCAGATAATCTCTTCTTGTTCTGTTGATACTTTACACGTCAATGTACATATCATCTGTCTTGTATTCACATACATTACATGACCAAAGGTATGTGGACACCTGCTTCTCAAACATCTCATTCCAAAATCATGGGCATTAATATGGAGTTGGTCGCCCCTTTGCTGCTATAACAGCCTCCACTCTTCTGGGAAGGCTTTCCACTAGATGTTGGAACATTGAGCCATCACTTGCTTCCAGAGCATTAGTGAGGTCGGGCACTGATGTTGTGCTATTAGGCCTGGCTCGCAATCGGCGTTCCAATTCATCCCAAAGGTGTTCAATGGGGTTGAGGTCAGGGCTATGTGCAGGCCAGTCAAGTTCTTCCACACCGATCTCGACAAACCATTTCTGTATGGCCCTCGCTTTGTGCACGGGGGCATTGTCATGCTGAAACAGGAAAGGGCCTTCCCCAAACTGTTGCCACAAAATTGGAAGCACAGAATCGTCTAGAATGTAACTGTATGCTGTAGCGTTAAGACTTCCCTTCACTGGAACTAAGGAGCCTGAACCATGAAAAACAGCCCCAGACCATTATTCCTCCTCCACCAAACTTTACAGTTGGCACTATACATTCGGGCAGGTAGCGTTCTCCTGGCATCTGCCAAACCCAGATTTGTCCATCGGACTGCCAGATGGTGAAGACTGATTCATCCCTCCTGAGAACGTGTTTCCGCTGCTACAGAGTCCAATGGCGGCAAGCTTTACACCACTCCAGCCGACGCTTGGCTTTACGCATGGTGATCTTAGGCTTGTGTGTGGCTGCTCGGACATGGAAACCCATTTCATCAAGCTCCTGATTAAGTTATTGTGCTGACGTTGCTTCCAGAGGCAGTTTGGAACTTGGTAGTTAGTGTTGCAACCGAGGACAGATGATTTTTACACGCTACGTGCTTCAGCGCTCGGCAGTCCTGTTCTGTGAGCTTTTGTGGCCTACCACTTTGCGGATGAACCGTTGTTGCTCCTAGACATTTCCACTTCACAATAACAGCACTTACAGTTGACCGGGTCAAGTTCTAGCAGGGCAGAAATTTGACGAACTGACTTGTTGGAAAGGTGGCATCCTATGACGGTGCCACGTTGAAAGTCACTGAGCTCTTCAGTAAGGCCATTCTGCTGCCAATGTTTGTCTATGGAGATTGCATGGCTGTGTGTGGGTGTGGCTGAAATAGCAGAATCCACTAATTTGAAGGGGTGTCCACTTACTTTTTTATATATAGTGTACTTTTCATGTAAGGTGTTATTTGGTTATGCCATTAAAAGTAACATCCCTGTAAAAGTGGTAATACTGATACATGTTTAGCTATCCCTATTTCCTGATAATAACCAATTTCAACAAAAGGACATGCCAAGGTTTCTTCCACAATTTCCCCATCCGTACCCTGCCATTCCATTCAGTTGGGCCTCCAGGCCCAAAGGTCCTTCAATTAGAATCCAGACCCTCAGGTATGGACACCATCATTGTTATTCCAATCCAAACATCTAAACCGAGGAGAACCAACTTGTCTGAATTTCACTCTGATTGTCTGAGACATGAAGCCTCTCTCTCTCGCTCTCTCTCTCTCTCTGTCTGTCTGTCTCACTGTCTGTCTGTCTGTCTGTCTGTGTCTCTCTCTCTCTGTCTGTCTCTCTCTCTCTGTCTATGTCGCTCTGTCTCTCTCTCTCTCTCTCTCTGGTCGTGTCCGAAATCTGGCTTGCTTACAACTTACTTAATCTGCATACTGTGTACTAATAGTACTATGTACTATTTAGCACATACTGTTTAGTAAAAGGTATGCAGCATTCCAAGGCCGAAACATACTACTTTTTGTGTGTTCAAGACAACTGGGAATTCGGAAACAAAACAATCTCAGGGGAAGAATCGTGACGTCAGTGATCTTCAGGTCGGAGAAGTCAGAGCACTTTGGTCTTGAACGCACCATACTTTACAGCTTCATATGATCCGGACAGGATCGCCTGTAGCCCAGCCCAGTGATCTTTCGTGTTGTTGTTTTGGACTAACGTTAACTAAGTAGCTAGCATATGGAACAGAGTATTTGGAGTAAACTTGAGTGTACCGTAGGCCTACGCATGTATCAATTGAAGAGTCACCTGAAGCTTAAGAGCAATAGGAGATGCAGTAGAGGAATGCAGTGCTGAGGCAGAGGGCTCGTAATGAGGATGACTGGCTACTACTCTGAACTGTATGTGGTGAGCTTTCTGGCGCCCAGAGCTGCTGAGGCATCACCCAAGTTGGTGCCATACATTTTAAAGGAGAAATCCAGTGGCTACATGACTGGTTCCCAGACTCTATCTTTATCAACCATCTCCCTGACCACCTTCTTCTGTCCCTCTCCATCTTTGGAGGATGCATGCTCTCAAAGACTTGGTTGACCTCGCCAATTACAGCTAGGCTACTCTTTGATGTGCTTTAAGATTGTTACAAAAAGCGCTATAGAAATGTAATAAATTATTATTATACCAAAGATGTCATGGTTTACTAAGCCAGAACCCAGAAGCAGACCAGGACAAGGTGAGTTGAAACGAAGGTGAGTATTTATTTAACAGATTCAAAAAACGATGCAGAATAATCCAGGGGACAGAGCGGGCGGCGGAGATGAGTTGGTGGAGGTGCAGTGGCAGATCCAATAATGGCTCGGCAGCCGCCGACAACCAGGCAGGGGTTGGGTGAAGGTTCCGGGAAATTGACTGCAGATGGAAACAAAACGGAGGTAAGTACACGGCAAGCCAACAAGGTGCAAAACAACAAAACTAACGCTAGAAACTCCAAGGCTGATACACTGACAAACATACTGTTCATGGCTAACGATCCGGCAGGGAATGGATGTCAGGTCAGAGCTTATGAAGGTGATGATCAGGACCAGGTGTGCAGATCGCAGATGAGATGCAGGTGCGGTTAATCGGGAGATCTCCCGCCTAGCAACGTCGCCCGGCAACCAGGCAGGGAGCGTTCAAGAACCCTCAGGAAACTGGAGATTCCGAGCAGAAAAATGGCAACACAGGCAGGAACCGACTCAGGATGCAGGGTTCATGACAAAATATGGTTTATTTAGTTTAGCGAGTGTACGTTATTTATAATAAGGGTTACCTGGAGAAAATCGGACCTCTCTGAAATGAAAATGGATGGCCCGCCCTTCAACAAAATATATTTTAACTAAACCCTCCCTGAAAACAAGTGACATCCCCTATACCCAAAATAATAATTAAACATAAAGTGGATACTCTGACAAAGGTCAAGAGGCCAACACCTAACCTTTAATAAAAAAGTGATATTAGCAAGACCAGTGTGTGGGTGTCACGAATTCCGCCGAGACTGCTCCTCCTCCTTGTTCGGGCAGGCTTCGGCGTTCGTCGTCCCCGGAGTACAAGCTACTACCGCTTGATGTTCTCTATGTTTGTTTGGTTTTGTCTTGTTGGTGCACCTGTTTCGTCTTATGTATTGATTTGGTCACCTATAAGTTTCCTTTGGTTTTGTTTGCAGTTGTGTGTTGTTGTCCGCCTGTCCGTTGGTGTACATTGTATTTTGTTGTTAGTGTATTTACGCACTGTTTGCGTAATCGCTCGCCTCCTGTGTTCGAGGCCCGTTATTTTTGCATTGTCGTGGTAAACTAGTAAAGCGGTTTTGACTGAGCTTCTGTGTCCTGCGCCTGACTCCTACACCGCATCCACATCAGCTTTGTGACAGAACAACACACCATACTATGGAGTCAGCAGGAGCAGCGGCGGCGACCGAGTCGCTGGAGGATCGGGTCAGCTGCCAGGACGCCAGGATCCAGCAACTCGGCTCCGCCATGCAGGAGGTGATGAACACCCTGCGCCGATGGGAAAGGGGAGGCGTGCCCACACCTCCTCCTGCCTTACCACCACCATCGGCCAGCCCCACCATACCAGCTCCGGAGTCCCGTGGGATTCGGCTCTCGCTCCCGAGGGCGTATGATGGCACCGCAGCCGGGTGTCAGGGGTTCCTCCTTCAGGTGGAACTCTACCTGGCCACCATACACCCGGCGCCCTCGGGATACGAGAGCGTTTCCGCCCTCATCTCCTGTCTCTCCGGCAAGGCGTTGGAGTGGGCCAACGCCGAATGGAGGGGAATAGACGCCGCCACCATCAGCTATGCAGAGTTCTCCCGCCGCTTCAGGGCTGTTTTCGATCACCCTCCTGAGGGTAAAGCGGCGGGGGAGTGTCTGTTCCACCTCCGACAGGGGAAGAGAAGTGCACAGGAGTTCGCCCTGGACTTCCGGACTCTAGCGGCGGATAAAGGGTGGAATGAGAGGGCCCTCATCGACCACTATCGGTGTAGCCTGCGTGAGGACGTTCGACGAGAGCTGGCCTGCAGGGACACCAATCTATCCTTTGACCAGCTGGTGGACATGTCCATCCGTCTGGATACCCTGCTGGCCACCCGCGGACGTCCCGAGTTGGGGCCGTCTATTTCATCCTCCAGCACCTCCGAGCCGAGCCCTATGGAGCTTGGGGGTGCTGGCGCTAGAGAGAGGTGGAGAGAGAACCCGAGGGGGGCCGTCCCCTGCACCAACTGTGGCAGTGGAGGACACACTGCGGCTAGGTGCTGGGGAGGGTCTCCAGGGAGTCGGGGCAACAGGTCACGCACTTGGGAGTCATTCCAGGTTAGTAGGCGCCCCACTCACCCAGAGCTCTCTGTTGTTCACTTCTGTATACCTGTGGTGTTTCCTCAGGTTGCATCTCATTCCCAGCATAAGGCGCTAGTCGATTCAGGCGCGGCTGGGAATTTTATTGATCGGAAATGTTGTGCTAAGTTAGGGATTCCCCTCCTGCCCGTTGATGCACCCTTCCCTGTCCATGCCCTAGATAGCCGTCCGTTGGGATCTGGGTTGATTAGGGAGGTCACAGCACCACTAAAGATGAAGACGCAGGGGGGTCATGAGGAATTCATTCAGTTGTACCTGATCGACTCTCCTGAGTATCCCGTGGTGCTGGGGCTTCCTTGGTTAATCGCCCATGACCCCACCATTTCGTGGCAACAGAGGGCTCTCAAGGAGTGGTCTGACCAGTGTGTTGGGCGATGTCTAGGTGTTTCCGTGGGGGCGACCACGGTGGAGAGTCCGAACCAAGTGCCCGCAATGCACATTCCCCCTGAGTATGAGGATTTGGCACTAGTGTTTAGCAAGACTAGGGCGACGCGATTGCCACCTCATAGACAGGGAGATTGTGCGATAAACCTCCAGGCAGGTGCGGCACTTCCGGGATCCATGTGTATCCTCTGTCTCAAGAGGAGACGGCGGCTATGGAGACATATATAGCCGAGTCCTTGAAACAAGGATACATACGGACCTCCACTTCCCCTGCGTCCTCGAGTTTCTTTTTTGTGAAGAAGAAGGATGGAGGGTTGCGCCCGTGTATTGATTATCGTAGTCTCAATCAGATTACTGTTAAATACAGTTATCCTCTTCCTCTGATTGCGAGTATGACGGAATCATTACGCGGGGCGCGTTTCTTCACAAAACTGGACCTCAGGAGCGCCTACAACTTGGTGCGCATTAGGGAGGGAGATGAATGGAAGACAGCATTTAGTACCACCTCGGGTCATTATGAGTATCTCGTCATGCCATACGGGTTAATGAATGCTCCTTCGGTCTTCCAATCATTTGTGGACGAGATCTTCCGGGACCTGCATGGGCAGGGTGTGGTAGTGTACATTGACTACATCCTAGTGTACTCTTCTACACGAGCCGAGCATGTAGCCCTGGTGCGCCGAAAGTTGGGTAGGCTGTTGGAGCATGACTTGTATGTCAAGGCAGAGAAATGTCTGTTTTTCCAGGAGTCCATCTCCTTCTTGGGTCATCGGTTGTCCGCGTCAGGGGTGAAGATGGAGGTTGACCGTGTGTCAGCCGTGCGTAATTGGCAGACTCCAACCACCGTTAAAGAGGTGCAGCGGTTTTGGGGTTTTGCTAATTACTACCGGAGGTTTATCCGGGGTTTTGGACAGGTAGCAGCTCCCATCACTTCCCTGTTGAAGGGGGGCCCGGTGCGTTGCAGTGGTCGGCTGAAGCGGACAGGGCGTTTGGTAAACTGAAGGACCTGTTCACTTCGGCTCCGGTGCTGGCGCATCCGGACCCCGCTTTACCGTTCCAGGTAGAGGTGGACGCGTCAGAGGCCGGTATTGGGGCAGTGCTGTCGCAACGCTCAGGCACGCCTCCTAAGCTCCGTCCCTGCGCTTTTTATTCTAAGAAGCTCAGCCCGGCGGAACGGAATTATGACGTAGGGGACAGGGAGCTGTTAGCCGTGGTTCAAGCTCTAAAGGTGTGGAGGCATTGGCTTCTGACTGATCACCGTAACCTGGAGTACATCCGGGCAGCTAGGAGATTGAACCCTCGTCAGGCTAGGTGGAACATGTTTCTGACCCGGTTCGTGTTTAAGATAACCTACATCCCAGGGTCCCAGAACGGTAAGGCAGACACCCTGTCCAGGCGGTATGACACAGAGGAGAGGTCCATTGAGCCCACTCCCATACTGCCGGAGTCTTGTCTGGTGGCACCGGTGGTATGGGAGGTCGATGAGGAAATTGAGCGGGCGTTACGCACCGACCCTACTCCCCCAGATTGTCCAGTGGGTCGGACGTACGTGCCGCTCGAGGTCCGCGATCGTCTAATTTATTGGGCTCATACGTCACCCTCCTCTGGACATCCAGGTATTGGCCGGACAGTGCACTGCCTTAGTGTTAAGTACTGGTGGCCAACATTGGCTAGGGACGTGAGGGTTTATGTCTCCTCCTGCTCGGTGTGCGCACAGTGTAAGGCGCCTAGACACCTGCCCAGGGGGAAGTTACAACCCCTGCCCGTTCCACAACGGCCGTGGTCTCACCTCTCGGTGGACTTTGTAACGGACCTTCCCCCCTCTCAGGGGAATACCACTATTCTGGTCGTTGTGGATCGGTTCTCTAAGGCCTGTCGTCTCATCCCAATGCTGGGTCTCCCTACTGCCCTACAGACGGCTGAGGCTTTGTTTACCCACGTCTTCCAGCACTACGGGGTTCCCGAGGATATAGTGTCTGATCGGGGTCCCCAATTCACCTCTAGAGTCTGGAGGGCGTTCATGGAACGTTTGGGGGTCTCGGTTAGCCTTACCTCGGGGTTCCACCCTGAGAGTAATGGGCAGGTGGAGAGAGTGAACCAGGATGTGGGTAGGTTTCTGAGGTCATATTGCCAGGGCCGGCAGGAGGAGTGGTCGGGGTATATCCCCTGGGCAGAGATGGCTCAGAACTCTCTTCGCCACTCCTCTACTAACCTGACCCCTTTCCAGTGTGTGTTAGGGTATCAGCCAGTTCTGGCACCATGGCATCAGAGCCAGATCGAGGCTCCTGCGGTGGATGAGTGGTTTCGGCGCTCGGAGGAGACTTGGAACGCAGCACACGTCCATCTGCAGCGGACCATCCGTCGACAGAAGGCGAGCGCCGATCTCCACCGCAGTGAGGGTCCAGTATACGCACCTGGAGATCGAGTCTGGCTCTCGACTCGAAACCTGCCCCTTCGCCTGCCCTGCCGGAAGCTGGGTCGGCGGTTTGTGGGGCCATTTAAAGTCCTGAGGAGACTGAACGAGGTATGCTACAAGTTACAACTGCCTAATGATTATCACATTAACCCCTCATTCCATGTGTCTCTCCTCAGGCCGGTGGTAGCTGGTCCACTCCAGGACAGCGAGATAAGAGAGACTCCCCCGCCCCCACTGGACATCGAGGGGGCTCCGGCGTACTCAGTCCGGTCCATCGTGGATTCGAGACGTCGGATGTGGGGTCTACAATATCTCGTGGAGTGGGAGGGGTACGGTCCGGAGGAACGGTGCTGGGTGCCTAGGAGGGACGTTTTAGATCCATCCCTCCTGACTGAGTTCCACCGTAGTCATCCTACGTGCCCTGCTCCACGTCCTCCTGGCCTGTCTCCTCGAGGCCGGGGTCAGCGCACGGCTGGAGCCGCGCGTCAAGGGGGGGGTACTATCACGAATTCCGCCGAGACTGCTCCTCCTCCTTGTTCGGGCAGGCTTCGGTGTTCGTCGTCCCCGGAGTACTAGCTACTACCGCTTGATGTTCTCTATGTTTGTTTGGTTTTGTCTTGTTGGTGCACCTGTTTCGTCTTATGTATTGATTTGGTCACCTATAAGTTTCCTTTGGTTTTGTTTGCAGTTGTGTGTTGTTGTCCGCCTGTCCGTTGGTGTACATTGTATTTTGTTGTTAGTGTATTTACGCACTGTTTGCGTAATCGCTCGCCTCCTGTGTTCGAGGCCCGTTATTTTTGCATTGTCGTGGTAAACTAGTAAAGCCGTTTTGACTGAGCTTCTGTGTCCTGCGCCTGACTCCTACACCGCATCCACATCAGCTTTGTGACAGTGGGTTTCTTTTTTCTTTCAAATGATCTAATTGTTACCTGCAACAACATAGCTCAGATGTGCAGTGCATTTTTTAATGTTGAAATGTTGAAAGTGAAACACACCAACAGTAGATGTACCGGCATCAAATAAAAATGTTTATTACAAACAAGAAACACTTTTCAATGAGAAAACAGAAATCCACTTTGGGTTTAAAAAAAGGACTAGAAAATGTAGAAAATGAATAAATTAATAGCTATAAATAAATTACATACAAAATACATAAAACTACTTCTTAATCATGGCCTCTAAAATGTCCATAAGGCGTGCCTCCCTGGCAGTCACCTACTTCTCCTGCCTCCACATCTGGACCCTTCTGGGAGGGAGAGGAGGAGATGATGACCGGTGGGGTGATGGAGTGGCAGCCCCCGACTCCAGTGGGGGGAGTTTTCAACTCCTGAAAAATATGGAAAAGGATAGCTTTCAGCATCAAACATACACTACATGTAAAGGCATGTAAAAGGTATTATGCCAATTACATTTCTCTGGAATACTTGCACCTTTCTAACATACTTACATGAATGTGCCAGTGAAGCATAGGAAATAGATGGTAAAGTGTTGTTCAAATCAAATCAAATCAAAATGTATTTGTCACATGCGCCTAATCTCAGTTTGTTACCTGTATAAAAGACACTTGTCCACAGAAGCAATCAATCAATCAGATTCCAAACTCTCCACCATGGCCAAGACCAAAGAGCTCTCCAAGGATGTCAGGGACAAGATTGTAGACCTACACAAGAATGGAATGGGCTACAAGACCATCGCCAAGCAGCTTAGTGAGAAGGTGACAACAGTTGGTGCGATTATTCGCAAATGGAAGAAACACAAAATAACTGTCAATCTGGCATGGGGCATGGGGCTCCATGCAAGATCTCACCTCGTGGCGTTGCAATGATCATGAGAACGGTGAGGAATCAGCCCAGAACTACACGGGAGGATCTTGTCAATGATCTCAAGGCAGCTGGGACCATAGTCACCAAGAAAACAATTGGTAACACACTACGCCGTGAAGGACTGAAATCCTGCAGCGCCCGCAAGGTCCCCCTGCTCAAGAAAGCACATATACAGGCCCGTCTGAAGTTTGCCAATGAACATCTGAATGATTCAGAGGAGAACTGGGTGAAAGTGTTGTGGTCAGATGAGACCAAAATGGAGCTCTTTGGCATCAACTCAACTCGCCGTGTTTGGAGCAGGAGGAATGCTGCCTATGACCCCAAGAACACCATCCCAACCGTCAATCATGGAGGTGGAAACATTAAGCTTTGGGGGGGGGGTTTCTGCTAAGGGGACAGGACAACTTCACTGCATCAAAGGGACGATGGACAGGGCCATGTACCGTCAAATCTTGGGTGAGAACCTCCTTCCCTCAGCCAGGGCATTGAAAATGGGTCGTGGATGGGTATTCTAGCATGACAATTACCCAGAACACACGGCCAAGGCAACAAAGGAGTGGCTCAAGAAGAGGCACATTGAGGTCCCGGAGTGGCCTAGCCAGTCTCCAGACCTTAATCCCATAGAAAATCTGTGGAGGGAGCTGAAGGTTCAAGTTGCCAAACGTCAGGCTCGAAACCTTAATGACTTGGAGAAGATCTGCAAAGAGGAGTGGGACAAAATCCCTCCCGTGCTCAGTCCTCTTCTTTTTCCTGTAGTCCACAATCATCTCCTTTGTAGAGGTTGTTGTCCTGGCATCACACGGCCAGGTCTCTGACCTCCCCTCTATAGGCTGTCTCGTCGTTGTCGGTGATCAGGCCTACCACTGTCGTGTCATCGGCAAACTTAATAACTTTATTAGCCAAGTACAATAAATGTCAAGCTAACATACAGTAGCGTACCATGTATTTTGCTTATGATTCTCCCACTTCTTTTTCACCCATGCAGGTGACAGCTGCCCCTCCAGCTCACACTCCATGTACAGTGGGGAAAAAAGTATTTAGTCAGCCACCAATTGTGCAAGTTCTGCCACTTAAAAAGATGAGAGAGGCCTGTAATTTTCATCATAGGTACACGTCAACTATGACAGACAAATTGAGAAAAGAAAATCCAGAAAATCACATTGTAGGATTTTTTATGAATTTATTTGCAAATTATGGTGGAAAAACAGTATTTGGTCACCTACAAACAAGCAAGATTTCTGGCTCTCACAGACCTGTAACTTCTTCTTTAAGAGGCTCCTCTGTCCTCCACTCGTTACCTGTATTAATGGCACCTGTTTGAACTTGTTATCAGTATAAAAGACACCTGTCCACAACCTCAAACAGTCACACTGCAAACTACACTATGGCCAAGACCAAAGAGCTGTCAAAGGACACCAGAAACAAAATTGTAGACCTGCACCAGGCTGGGAAGACTGAATCTGCAATAGGTAAGCAGCTTGGTTTGAAGAAATCAACTGTGGGAGCAATTATTAGGAAATGGAAGACAAACAAGACACTGATAATCTCCCTCGATCTGGGGCTCCACGCAAGATCTCAACCCGTGGGATCAAAATGATCACAAGAACGGTGAGCAAAAATCCCAGAACCACACGGGGGAACCTAGTGAATGACCTGCAGAGAGCTGGGACCAAAGTAACAAAGCCTACCATCAGTAACACACTATGCTGCCAGGGACTCAAATCCTGCAGTGCCAGACGTGTCCCCCTGCTTAAGCCAGTACATGTCCAGGCCCGTCTGAAGTTTGCTAGAGTGCATTTGGATGATCCAGAAGAGGATTGGGAGAATGTCATATGGTCAGATGAAACCAAAATAGAACTTTTTGGTAAAAACTCAACTCGTCATGTTTGGAGGACAAAGAATGCTGAGTTGCATCCAACACCATACCTACTGTGAAGCATGGGGGTGGAAACATCATGCTTTGGGGCTGTTTTTCTGCAAAGGGACCAGGACGACTGATCCGTGTAAAGGAAAGAATGAATGGGGCCATGTATCGTGAGATTTTGAGTGAAAACCTCCTTCCATCAGCAAGGGCATTGAAGATGAAACGTGGCTGGGTCTTTCAGCATGACAATGATCCCAAACACACCGCCCGGGCAACGAAGGAGTGGCTTCGTAAGAAGCATTTCAAGGTCCTGGAGTGGCCTAGCCAGTCTCCAGATCTCAACCCCATAGAAAATCTTTGGAGGGAGTTGAAAGTCTGTGTTGCCCAGCGACAGCCCCAAAATATCACTGCTCTAGAGGAGATCTGCATGGAGGAATGGGCCAAAATACCAGCAACAGTGTGTGAAAACCTTGTGAAGACTTACAGAAAACGTTTGACCTGTGTCATTGCCAACAAAGGGTATATAACAAAGTATTGAGAAACTTTTGTTATTGACCAAATACTTATTTTCCACCATAGTTTGCAAATTAATTCATAAAAAATCCTACAATGTGATTTTCTGGAATATTTTTCTCATTTTGTCTGTCATAGTTGACGTGTACCTATGATGAAAATTACAGGCCTCTCTCATCTTTTTAAGTGGGAGAACTTGCACAATTGGTGGCTGACTAAATACTTTTTTTCCCCACTGTAGATCCTGAAAAGACATAAGATGAAGTACAACATTAATCAAAACATGAGCAAAGTACAGTTGTGTGAACTTTCTGTATTTAGCTAGACTGCCACATACCTTATAAAATTGGAGTGCCAAGGTGAAACAGTAACAAGTGCAGTTTACCATTACTTTCACCATAACAGATTATGTGTAATGAAACTAGCTAGACCAATTCAGGCTGTACCAGTTCAGCTAGAAACTAATATTGCATAGCATGAACATTACAATCAATTTAACACAGATAAACCGACAGGACAAATCCGGAGAACTAGAAGAAAAGAGAAGTGTAGGGACCAGCACCGCTGTGGAATATAGGAATGAAGGCTACCACGTTACTAACATATGCTATAGCTAGTGGCAGTGCTTAGAGCAGTGGCAAGATCGCTAACAATGGCCACATGACTTACTCAAAACCTTTTTTTTGCGGCATTTCACCTGCCGTATTTGCCACTGAATTAAATGCCTGGTATTGTCATCAGACCCTGTAACAGTTTGAACACAAGCCCTGTATTTACAACAAGTAGCTAGCTAGCTATCTAGCTAACTAGGCTAATGTTTAATATGAAGTTTTCACTCAACAGCAAGCAAGTAACCCTGTAACTAACGTTACTGTTCGAACAGCTATAACTTCCAGTCCTCTTAAAGCACATAGCTGGCTAAAGGCACGGCAGGCAGCAGGCTGCAGATCTGTTTTCAAAGATGTAACATTACGATGAAATAGTCGTCATCATTTTAAGGAGAACAAAAAAAAACACCATCACAGAAGCTTCACTATTCTCCATCTTCCAAGTTGGTTTGTTGTTTACTTAAAGAGATCAAAACCTGCAGCCCCCCTGTTCCAAAGCATTGTGGTTGTGAAATTCCTGAAACGTGTGCAGCGAATTCCACTAGATGAAAAGCCAAAATGAGTATAACATCCTAGCATATAAAGCATACTAGATTTTCAAAAATTCACATACTATAACACTTTCTATTTTCGCATTCTGAGAACGCGTCATGTGCGAATGCGTTGTTTCCTGCTATTCGTTGATTTCGGTAGTGCATCCCCATATGACATCCGGGCATTTAAAGTATAATAGATTTTTTTTCGAAATGTCACATACTATTAAACATTATTTTTTCACATACTCAAACGGCCTACTATCTAGGACGCAAGTATGGATATTTGGACATGGCCTCTCTCTCTCGTCTCTCTCTCTCTCTCTCTCTCTCTCTCTCTCTCTCTCTCTCTCTCTCTCTCTCTCTCTCTCTCTCTCTCTCGGCAGCCCTCTGACTTTGCTGTCGCAGCAGTTGCTGTCAGTTTGAGCGCTGTCTACCCCGAAATATAGTAGTTTTTTTTTTACTGCCTCCCCGGGGATTGACTGGCAGGGAGGAATTTACCATGGCTCATTTGGAGCAGTGTGGGATGAGTTCATAAAACTCCTCTGTGTCTCCAGGCTTCTGCCGCAGCAGCATTCCAGCTAAGGTGTGACTTTCATAGAAAGAGCTACGGTTCTTTGGCAGAGTCTAGAATGTCTGCAGCTCTGTCTGGAGTACCCTTGTGATGAGTAGGCTTATAAGACAGACGATGGTGTATCATTTCGGGGACAGATGAAGGGAATGTGAAAATTTTGCATATTTTTGGTGCACATTCTATGAGAAATCTCAGAGTGATTCATGATGATGTTTTGTAGGCAAATGTGGTGGACTCTATGTGTATCCTTTTATATCAATATACAGTACCAGTGAAAAGTTTGGAGACACCTACTGATTCAAGGGCTTTTCTTTATTTTTACTATTTTCTACATTGTAGAATAATAGTGAAGACATCAAAACTATGAAAAAACACATATGGAATCATGTGGTAACCAAAGAAGTGTTAAACAAATTCTTCAAATAGCCACCCTTTGCCTTGATGACAGCTTTGCACACCCTTGGCATTCTCTCAACCAGCTTCATAAGGTAGTCACCTGGAATTCTTTTCAATTAACAGGTGTGCCTTCTTAAAAGTTAATTTGTGGAATTTCTTTCCTTCTTAATGCGTATGAGTCAATCAGTTGTGTAGTGACAAGGTAGGGGGGGTATACAGAAGATAGCCCTATTTGGTAAAAGACCAAGTCCATATTATGGCAAGAACAGCTCAAATAAGCAAAGAGAAACGACAGTCCATCCTTACTTTAAGACATGAAGGTCAGTCAATACGGACCATTTCAAGAACTTTGAAAGTTTCTTCAAGTGCAGTTGCAAAAACCATCAAGCGCTATGATGAAACTGGCTCTCATGAGGACCGCCACAGGAATGGAAGACCCAGAGTTACCTCTGATTCAGAGGATAAGTTCATTAGAGTTACCAGCCTCAGGAATTGCAGCCCAAATAAATGCTTCACAGAGTTCAAGTAACAGACACATCTCAACATCAACTGTTCAGAGGGGACTGTGTGAATCAGGCCTTCATGGTCGAATTGCTGCAAAGAAACCACTACTAAAGGACACCAATAATAAGAAGAGACCTGCTTGGGGCAAGAAACACGAGCAATGGGCATTAGACCGGAATGGAAATGGAAATGTGTCCTTTGGTTTGGAGTCCAAATTGGAGATTTTTGGTACCAACCGTCATGTCATTGTGAGATTCAGTGTGGGTGAACAGAGGATCTCCGCATGTGTAGTTCCCACCGTAAAGCATGGAGGAGGAGGTGTTATGGTGTGGGGGTGCTTTGCTGGTGACACTGTCTGTGAGTTATTTAGAATTCACGGCACATTTAACCAGCATGGCTACCACAGCATTCTACACCGATACACCATCCCATCTGGTTTGGGCTTAGTGGGACTATAATTTGTTTTTGAACAGGACAGTGACCCAACACACCTCCAGGCTGTGTAAGAGCTATTTTACCAAGAAGGAGAGTGATGGAGTGCTGCATCAGATGACCTGGCCTCCTAGGTGTAAAATAGTAAATAATGGCTATTTCTTAGAAAGTTTTAAACTGTCAAGAGGAGCGAAACAAGGTTATCCACTATCGGCATATCTATTTATTATGGCCATCGAGATGTTAGCTATTAAAATCAGATCCAACAACAATATCAAGGGATTAAAAATCCAGGGCTTAAAAACAAAGGTGTCATTGTACGCTGATGATTAATGTTTTCTTTTAAATCCACAACTAGAATCCCTCCACAGCCTCATAGAGGATCTAGATAAATGTTCTAACCTCTCTGGATTACAACCAAATTATGACAAATGTACTATATTACTTATTGGATCACTAAAAAATAAAAAATTTACATTACCATGTAGTTTACCAATAAAATGGTCTGATGGTGATGTGGATATACTCGGAATACATATCCCAAAGGAAATAAATTATATCACTCCAATACATTTTAATAGAAAGTTAGCAAAAATAGATAAGATCTTGCTACCTTGGAAAGGTAAATACCTGTCAATTTGTGGAAAAATCACCCTAATTAACTCTTTAGTATTATCACAGTTTACCTATTTGCTTATGGTATTGCCTACGCCTAGCGAACAGTTTTTTAATTATATGAAAAAAAATATTCAATTTTATTTGGAACGGCAAGCCAGACAAAATTAAACGGGCCTATTTATATAATGAGTATGAATTCGGAGGACAGAAATGATTAAATATTAAAGCATTAGACCTATCACTAAAAGCTTCAGTCATACAAAAGTTATATTTAAATCCGAACTGGTTCTCTAGCAAATTAGTAAGATTGTCTCACCAAATGTTCAAGAATGGCCTTTTTCCCTTTATTCAGATTACAACCTCTCACTTTCAGTTATTTGAAAAGGAAATCATCTCCCAAATATCACTATTTCTAAAACAAGCCATAGAAAGTTGGTTGCAATTTCAATTTAATCCTCCAGAAATGATAGAACAAATAATGCAACAAATATTGTGTTTAAACTCAAATATACTAATTGACAAAAAAACTATTTTTTTTTGTCAAAATGTTTAAAAAAGGTATAATCTTCGTAAATGATATCATCTGTAGGACTGGTGGAGTTATGTCGCACATGCAGCTAACAAAAACATATGGAAATGTCTGCTCTACCCAAAATTACAACCAAATAATTGCAGACTTACCGCAAAAATGGAAGAGGAAAGTGGAAGGGGGAGAAAGTAAGGAACTTGTCTGTTGGCCTTGCATTAAAGAACATAATTGGTTAAAGAAAACTGTGATAAATAAAAAAGTATACCAGTTTCATTTAAGAACCAAAGGATTGACAGCCGTCCCATATAGATTACAAAATAGTTGGGAAGAGATTTTTGCCGTACCGATCCCATGGCATACTGTTTATGAACTGATACGCAAAACGACACCGGATTCAAAACTTAGAATCTTTCAATTTAAATTATTATATAAATTCTTGCTACCAATAGAATGTTATTTATATGGGGGATACAATCTTCCCAGCTCTGCAGATTTTGCTGCGAAGAGACAGAATCATTAGATAATTTGTTTTGGTACTGTCCATTTGTAGCTTGTTTTTGGACACAGGTCCAGGAATGGCTAAAGGATTGCAATATTTACCTGGCGCTAACCTTGCAGATACCATTACTGGGTGATCTGAAAAGTCATAGTCAATCGATCAATAATATAATAATACTTTTAGCAAAAATATTTATTTTCAATTTACAATCTGTATAAACAATGACAATAGAAAGGTTCAGAACTTTTGTAAAACATCACAGTACAGTTTACAAATATATGGCAAATAGAAATCCTATATGAATGGTGTTAAGAGATAGATGGGTGGTATTGAATGGAGTGGAAGGATGGGACTAATAACAACTAACAACTAACAACAACTAATAACAAGATAACTAATACTGTAAGCATACTGGGTCCCCTGAAGCTCAGTTGGTAGAGCATGGCGCTTGCAATGCCAGGGTTGTGGGTTCGTTTCCCACGGGGGCCAGTATGAAAATGTATGCACTCACTAACTGTAAGTCACTCTGGATAAGAGCGTCTGCTAAATGACATAAAATAAATAATGTAATAATAAGGTTATAGGTTGAGAGCTTTTGTGAAAGAGCACAGTTAGAAAGATGTGGCATATAGAAGCAAACCGGATGGACATCATGAAAATGATCGGAGAGGTTGAGAGTAGAAGAAGTTCAGGAGAAAAAACAAACAAAATATAATTATTGTAAAATTGACTGTGTCCATAAAATGTATATAGTAAGTATAAGCTGGAAGTAGAGGCCTAATCATTGTTGTTCACTAGTTTATTCCAATTAGGGAAAGGGTGGTGGGGTTGGAAAGTAATAAAGGGGAATATATTTTTTTTTTAAAGGATATGTATGTGTATGTATGTATGTATGTATGTATGTATGTATGTATGTATGTATGTATGTATGTATGTATGTATGTATGTATGTACATGTGTGTATATGTATGTACATGTGTGTGTGTATATATATATATATATATATATATATATATATATAACATGGGGGATTGGAAGTGATGCAGACAATTACATTTATGGAAGTTACAATCTATCTGCAATATTAAGCTGATATACCCCTAAAAAAACAAGAATACAAAAATAAAAATAAATAAAAAAAGGAGAGTGATGGAGTGCTGCATCAGATGACCTGGCCTCCACAATCCCCTGACCTCCACCTAATTGAGATGGTTTGGGATGAGTCGGACCGCAGAGTGAAGGAAAAGCAGCCAAAAAGTGCTTAGCATATGTGGGAACTCCTTCAAGACGGTTGGAAAAGCATTCCAGGTGAAGCTGGTTGAGAGAATGCCAAGAGTGTGCAAAGCTGTCATCAAGGGAAAGGGTGGCTATTTGAAGAATCTCAAATACAGTGGGGGAAAAAAGTATTTAGTCAGCCACCAATTGTGCAAGTTCTCCCACTTAAAAAGATGAGAGAGGCCTGTAATTTTCATCATAGGTACACGTCAACTATGACAGACAAAATGAGAAAAACTATTCCAGAAAATCACATTGTAGGATTTTTAATGAATTTATTAGCAAATTATGGTGGAAAATATGTATTTGGTCAATAACAAAAGTTTCTCAATACTTTGTTATATACCCTTTGTTGGCAACGACACAGGTCAAACGTTTTCTGTAAGTCTTCACAAGGTTTTCACACACTGTTGCTGGTATTTTGGCCCATTCCTCCATGCAGATCTCCTCTAGAGCAGTGATGTTTTGGGGCTGTCGCTGGGCAACACGGACTTTCAACTCCCTCCAAAGATTTTCTATTGGGTTCAGGTCTGGAGACTGGCTAGGCCACTCCAGGACCTTGAAATGCTTCTTACGAAGCCACTCCTTCGTTGCCCGGGCGGTGTGTTTGGGATCATTGTCATGCTGAAAGACCCAGCCACGTTTCATCTTCAATGTCCTTGCTGATGGAAGGAGGTTTTCACTCAAAATCTCACGATACATGGCCCCATTCATTCTTTCCTTTACACGGATCAGTCGTCCTGGTCCCTTTGCAGAAAAACAGCCCCAAAGCATGATGTTTCCACCCCAATGCTTCACAGTAGGTATGGTGTTCTTTGGATGCAACTCAGCATTCTTTGTCCTCCAAATACGACGAGTTGAGTTTTTACCAAAAAGTTACATTTTGGTTTCATCTGACCATATGACATTCTCCCAATCCTCTTCTGGATCATCCAAATGCACTCTAGCAAACTTCAGACGGGCCTGGACATGTACTGGCTTAAGCAGGGGGACACCTCTGGCACTGCAGGATTTGAGTCCCTGGCGGCGTAGTGTGTTACTGATGGTAGGCTTTGTTACTTTGGTCCCAGCTCTCTGCAGGTCATTCACTAGGTCCCCCCGTGTGGTTCTGGGATTTTGCTCACCGTTCTTGTGATCATTTTGACCCCACGGGGTGAGATCTTGCGTGGAGCCCCAGATCGAGGGAGATTATCAGTGGTCTTGCATGTCTTCCATTTCCTAATTATTGCTCCCACAGTTGATTTCTTCAAACCAAGCTGCTTACCTATTGCAGATTCAGTCTTCCCAGCTTGGTGCAGGTCTACAATTTTGTTTCTGGTGTCCTTTGACAGCTCTTTGGTCTTGGCCATAGAGGAGTTTGGAGTGTGACTGTTTGAGGTTGTGGACAGGTGTCTTTTATACTGATAACAAGTTCAAACAGGTGCCATTAATACAGGTAACGAGTGGAGGACAGAGGAGCCTCTTAAAGAAGAAGTTACAGGTCTGTGAGAGCCAGAAATCTTGCTTGTTTGTAGGTGACCAAATACTTATTTTCCACCATAATTTGCAAATAAATTCATAAAAAATCCTACAATGTGATTTTCTTGAAAGAAAATACTCAATTTGTCTGTCATAGTTGACGTGTACCTATGATGAAAATTACAGGCCTCTCTCATCTTTTTAAGTGGGAGAACTTGCACAATTGGTGGCTGACTAAATACTTTTTTCCCCCACTGTATATGTATTTTTTGTATTTTTTAAATACTTTTTTGGTTACTACATGATTCCATATTTGTTATTTCATAGTTTGGATGTCTTCACTATTATTCTACAATGTAGAAAATAGTAAAAAATAAAGAAAAACCCTTGAATGAGTAGGTGTGTCCAAAATTTTGACTGGGACTGTATATCCCTACATATGGAAATATCCTGACAAGTGTGTGTACTTATTGGCAAAAAATGTCAGTGCTACCATGACAATATACTGTATATATATATATTTTTTTTACAGATCCAATACGCTTGCAGACAGCGTGTGTATGTAACACCACCTGGAACAGTATGTGTGTACACACAGACAAACACCTAAAGCAAACCCTATCCCCAGTATCATGGGTATCAGGGTTTCTGGTTGCTAGACAGCTGTAGCGCTCGTTCCCTTCACAGCAGTCCACTGAGATCTAAGGAGTTTGACAAAGAGGCTTAAAGCCCTCTCTGTCTCCAGCCCTAAGTAGCCGCCATTCCCCCGATCTGAGCCCTCAAAAAGGCCTGAATGCAAGTTTAGCAGCTATAGTTACACCCCTCCAGACCCCCACTCCCCTCCACTGCCCTCCACCGCCCCCCATGCGTTGCATTACCATTTTTTCCCTAGGCTACTTCAATCTTATACACAACAACAGGTCTTCTCTGCTCTGGCCGTTTCCTCTTGATTTCATAATATGATGAAAGACCTGACAGCCCATGCTGCTGGCTGTTACTGAAGACTGAAGGCTCTAGTGTTTCACGAGGCCCGGTCCGGTCCATATCCACACACAGCCAGTCTTTAATTAGAGTGAAATACACAGAGCCCGGCCCATGGCAAAAACCGCTCTTTGACAAGGACTGCATTCCTCCTCCCTGTTTTGCTTAGCTGGCGATTTTTCGGGGGTCTGCATGCTGCGAGGTGTTTTCGTTGGCTGGCTACCTACCAAACACGCCTGCGACCCTCATCGTCTGAGGGAGAGGGGGAAAAAATGGATGCCAGGCTCTGACAAACACAACCAATTGGACATGCTCTATAAATCATCACTCACATCCTTTAAGTCTGGAGGTAAAGAGAGTGGAGGGTCGATGGGGGGCTGGGTGGAGGTGGGTATGGGAGAGGCGGGCGAGGGGCCCATAGAGGCAGAAAGGAACAACTGGCAGGCGTTTCACTGAGAGAAGTGTGTGTGTGTATATGCACGTATCCTACTGTGCCTGTGTCTGTGAGAGTGCGTGTGCCTGTCCATGAGTGTGTGCGTGTGCCCCTGCTTCCATTAATGTATGTCCTACTGTGTGTGTGTGTGTGTCTGTGTGTGTGTGTGTGTGTGTGTCTGTGTGTGTGTGTGTGTGTGCGCGACGTGCATGCATGTTTCTCAAAGAGTGTGTGTGGGAGGCAGTATTCAATGTCAGCAGCTGGAAGCACTCAAACCCGTTGCACCGAGTGAGATAGAGTGAAAGAGAGAGAAACCTAGAAAGAAAGAGAGAGCGAGGGAGAAAGAGAGAGGGGTACCAGCACCAAACTCACTCCTTTTACAGGGGGATGGATGAGTGCTGGCGAGCCCAGTAAAAGTGTGAAAGCCCCTATAGAAAGAGAGAGAGAGGAGGAGGGCCGTCTCAACAGCACGCCTGCCTGGCTTCTACAGTAGAACAACAGTGGAGGGCAGCGTGTCGTGCACAGCAGCCCTTCTCAGGAAAGCTGTCTTGTTTTGACTCGAAGCTATGGATAATACGGACGGTGACAAATGTTGGTACAAACACGCACCGCTCCGCCGCCATCCTTTTATGTCGGCAAAGTCTCCAACTCTCCCCCTCGACTTGGACAGATCCTCCTTTTGTTTGATGGTGTCGATGAAAGAGGATTATGCATACCTAAGTTATGGTCAAACAATGTGGTTCCCCCACCACAGTGCCAAAACACTTAGATGAAAGATGTTTCTGGTGGGAAACTTGCTGCAGGTATTTTGCCATTCTCGTTTCTGTTCTGAGACGGAATTCAGGCTCACATCTTTCACCTTGGAAGGGAAACGGAGGGGAACCGAGTTACTCAGATGAGGAACGCCAACCCTTTGATTTCACTGAGAAGTGTTAAAATCTACAGTGCACCAGCTGAACTTGTATATTCAAGTATATTCTCTCTAACAACGCCATATGTTTCAAACGTTCAACTGAAGAGCACAAGGAGCAGGTGCCTCGGTTCTTGCTAACTGTTTGGAAATGTTTAAATACTGAACAATTGTCATCTCTCTTCTGTCTCTTCCTTTATAAGACAGGCCTCTCTGGCTCACTGCCTCTATGCCCATTTTACAGACACTGGAGTCAGTAATGGACACCTTCAGCATGGGAAGGAAACACAGGCCTATCCTCTGTGCTGCTTCTCCCTGATAGGACGTCAGTGAATCAACTCCACGTTTTTCAGCAGGTCATTCTAGTAGATTCTGTTACCTTTCAACAAGCAGAAGGCCCCAGGCTGAGGCCAAAGAGAGGACAGGGAGAGAGGACAGGGAGAGAGGGCGGGAGGAGGAGGGGGAGGGAGGAAGGGAGGGGAGAGAGAGAAAGAGGGAGAGAGAGGGAGCAAGATTGAAAGAGAGGGAGGGAGGTAGGAGAGAGAAATTCAGAGAGGGAGAGAAATAAATTAGGGGAGAGAGGAGAGTTGTCTCTCCAGACAGAAAGGTTTGAGAGAAAAAAAGGAAAGAGGGAGAAAAAAGAGGAAAGCGAAATCAGGAAGAGCGAGTGAGAGCACTCAGCTCTCTGGAAAACAGAGGCACCATACCGTGTCCCAATCAAACTCCATTGACCTCGCAGGCCTGTGACCAATTAACCCAGCTAGCTTGCATATGATTCAAGCAGCATGACAGATAGCTTTCTGATGAGCATTCTTTTATTTGCATATGAGTCCTGTCAACCCTTCAAGATGGCATATACTGTACTGTAGACTATAGTATGCATAACATTTTTTCTGTGTGGAAACTTTGGGGATTGAGTACAGGTACTGTACATATGCCAAACTCACAGAGGAATTGTTAAAGCACATACAGTGGGGAAAAAAAGTATTTAGTTAGAGAGAGGCCTGTAATTTTCATCATAGGTACACGTCAACTATGACAGACAAATTGAGAAAAAAAAATTCCAGAAAATCACATTGTAGGATTTTTTATGAATTTATTTGCAAATTATGGTGGAAAATAAGTATTTGGTCACCTACAAACAAGCAAGATTTCTGGCTCTCACAGACCTGTAACTTCTTCTTTAAGAGGCTCCTCTGTCCTCCACTCGTTACCTGTATTAATGGCACCTGTTTGAACTTGTTATCAGTATAAAAGACAGCTGTCCACAACCTCAAACAGTCACACTCCAAACTCCACTATGGCCAAGACCAAAGAGCTGTCAAAGGACACCAGAAACAAAATTGTAGACCTGCACCAGGCTGGGAAGAGTGAATCTGCAATAGGTAAGCAGCTTGGTTTGAAGAAATCAACTGTGGGAGCAATTATTAGGAAATGGAAGACATACAAGACCACTGATAATCTCCCTCGATTTGGGGCTCCACGCAAGATCTCACCCCGTGGGGTCAAAATTATCACAAGAACGGTGAGCAAAAATCCCAGAACCACACGGGGGGACCTAGTGAATGACCTGCAGAGAGCTGGGACCAAAGTAACAAAGCCTACCATCAGTAACACACTACGCCGCCAGGGACTCAAATCCTGCAGTGCCAGACATGTCCCCCTGCTTAAGCCAGTACATGTCCAGGCCCATCTGAAGTTTGCTAGAGTGCATTTCGATGATCCATAAGAGGATTGGGAGAATGTCATATGGTCAGATGAAATCAAAATAGAACTTTTTGGTAAAAACTCAACTCGTCGTGTTTGGAGGACAAAGAATGCTGAGTTGCATCCAAAGAACACCATACCTACTGTGAAGCATGGGGGTGGAAACATGGGGCCATGTATTGTGAGATTTTGAGTGAAAACCTCCTTCCATCAGCAAGGGCATTGAAGATTAAACGTGGCTGGGTCTTTCAGCATGACAATGATCCCAAACACACCGCCCGGGCAACGAAGGAGTGGCTTCGTAAGAAGCATTTCAAGGTCCTGGAGTGGCCTAGCCAGTCTCCAGATCTCAACCAAATAGAACATCTTTGGAGGGAGTTGAAAGTCCGTGTTGCCCAGCGACAGCCCCAAAACATCACTGCTCTAGAGGAGATCTGCATGGAGGAATGGGCCAAAATACCAGCAACAGTGTGTGAAAACCTTGTGAAGACTTACAGAAAACGTTTGACCTGTGTCATTGTCAACAAAGGGTATATAACAAAGTATTGAGAAACTTTTGTTATTGACCAAATACTTATTTTCCACCATAATTTGCAAATAAATTCATTAAAAATCCTACAATGTGATTTTCTGGAGAAAAAAATTCTCATTGTGTCTGTCATAGTTGACGTGTACCTATGATGCGAATTACAGGCCTCTCTCGTCTTTTTAAGTGGGAGAACTTGCACAATTGGTGGCTGACTAAATACTTTCTTTCCACACTGTATATATTTCATACTTCACAATTCAGGAAAACATATTATTTAATGAATTCAACATATCCTAAGTCAAAGTATTAAGTCAGAATCTAGTGTTAAAGGATTGACATTGTTGATAGATCAACTAAAATATGTACTCACACTTCTCTATTAATAAAGACTGGCCACTTCAGTGCTCTGAAATAGATGCAGAGAGTGAGTCAGTGAGGACTATTTCTGAACCATTCCATCTATTATGTAATATTGATTGGACTTACTTCTCATTACCACTACCTGCACAATTATTAACATCTTGAATACTTCCACATCCATGCAAGCTGCCCACATTGGGTCGATGCACCTCTGCTCATCGGCTCCACATTGGCCCCAAGGTAGGTGGCCCCAAGGGCAGCCCTCATTTTGCCTGAAATAAGCCCACCCTTTTGGATCGGCTGTCTATTACATTGTATCAGAAAGACAAAGTTTTTACTATCATATATTGATTTTTACCGGAGAAACTTCAGTTTCTCATATGTCACATGCACTTATCTAAATATTTTTAATTACTTAATCATTGGCTGTCACACAACAAACACTTAAACTGGAACAACACTCTCAGTAACGGTTTCACAAAAATAACTATAACTATAAGGATCTGAAAAAAGAGGATTCCAGAATAATTTGCTTTAAAGTTCCGAACCCTCATTGGTTTGAATGGTGTCAGCAATTATTATATTGTATAATTATTTTACTTAACATGATTTGGGGTATTTGCAAACCACACCCCCAAATATTTTAATGAGCCCTCACCTCTACATTATGAAGTATCTGGACTTGGTGTGGGCTAGCCCTTGCTGGGCTTGGTGTTTGGCTGGCACATGTTGTATTTGTATTTATTATGGATCCCCATTAGATGCTTCCAAGGCAGCAGCAACTCTTCCTGGGGTCCAGCAAAATTAAGGCAGTTATACAATTTCAAAAACATTACAATACATTCACATATTTCACAACACACTGTGTGCCCTCAGGCCCCTACTCCACCACTACCACATATCTACAATACAAAATCTATGTGTATGTGTGTGTATAGTGCGTATGTTATCGTGTGTGAGTACGCATGTGTCTGTGCCTATGTTTGTGTTGCTTCACAGTCCCCGCTGTTCCATAAGGTGTATTTGTATCAGTTTTTTTTAATCTAATTTTACTGCTTGCATGAGTTACTTGATGTGAAATAGAGTTCCATGTAGTCATGGCTCTATGGAGTACTGTGCGCCTCCCATAGTCTGTTCTGGACTTGGGGACTGTGAAGAGACCTCTTGTGGCATGTCTTGTGGGGTATGCATGGGTGTCCGAGCTGTGCGCCAGTAGTTCAAACAGACAGCTCGGTGCATTCAACATGTCAATACTTCTCACAAATACAAGTAGTGATGAAGTCAATCTCTCCTCCACTTTGAGCCAGGAGAGATTGACATATTATTGTTAGCTCTCTGTGTACATCCAAGGGCCAGTCGTGCTGCCCTGTTCTGAGCCAATTGCAATTTTCCTAAGTCCCTTTTTGTGGCACCTGACCACACGACTGAACAGTAGTCCAGCTGCGAAAAAACTAGGGCCTGTAGGACCTGCCTTTTTGATAGTGCTGTTAAAGAACACCCTCTGAATTCTGTTCAGACAGGTAAATCTTTATCCACATTATAGCAGGGGGTGTAAAGCCAAAACAAATACGTTTTTCCAGCAGCAGACTATGATCGATAATGTCAAAAGTTTAACAAAACTATCCCCACAATATGTTTATCATCAATTTCGCTCAGCCAATCATCAGTCATTTGTGTAAGTGCTGTGCTTGTTGAATGTCCTTCCCTATAAGCGTGCTGAAAGTCTGTTGACAATTTGTTTACTGTAAAATAGCATTGTATCTGGTTGGCTACATTTTCCCTAAGAGTTTACTAAGGGTTGGTAACAGGCTGATTGGTCGGCTATTTGAGCCAGTAAAGGGGGCTTTACTATTCATAGGTAGCGGAATTACTTTTGCTTCCCTCCAGGCCTGGGGGCACACACTTTGGGCTGGTGTAAGCTAGCCTGTGTTGGGCTGCTGTAGGCTAGCCTGTGTTGGGCTGGCCTGTGTTGGGCTTGGTGTGGGCTAGCCCATGTTGGGCTTGGTGTGGGCTGGCCCGTGTTGGGCTGGTGTGGGCTAGCCTGTGTTGGGCTGGTGTAGGCTAGACCATGTGAGGCTCGTGTGGGCTTGTTGAGGGCGGGTGTAGGCTAGCCCGTGTTGGGCTGATGTGGGCTTGTTGTGGGATAGCCTGTGTTGGGCTGGTGTGGCCTAGCCAGTGCTGGGCTTGACCAAGTTGGGCTGATGTGGGATTGCTGTGGGCTAGCCTGTGCTGGGCTAGCCTGTGCACTGCAGACCTAGAATGTATATGTTGTTGAAGAGGAGCAGAGAGTCCTGTCCTGGGGGATTGGTCTGTTGGCGTTTCATTTTTTAAGTCCCTTTCATAAGGCCAAACTAATCAGAGAGACAGATGAAAGGTGAGGCCCAGACGAAGGGTCACAGATACTCAGTGATGGCTGACGTCTTTCTAATGGATGGGTGCCCTTTGACCCCCACTAGAGCAACATGGTAGGGTAAACCAAGTGTAATAGAAGTACAAATAATAGCTCTGAGGGGTGAGACAAGGCTTAAAGGGGCAATCCTTAGTTGAAACAGTCACCCCACCTCTGATTTGGTAAAAAAAGCTTAGGGATGGGCCTGGAGAAAAGTAATAGACAGAGCTATGGATGCAATGACTGACCATCCAAGATATACAAATGATAGTTTTAAGCAAGTTTTGAGGCTACCCAGCAAACCGGGAGCATTCTCAGAACATTAGCTAAGATGTCCATTAAGTTCTAGTTAGGGTTTTATCTAACATTAGGACGATAACATCCCAAAAACATTCAAATAATGTTTTTGATAACACATTTGTCCAGTCGTGCTGATGATTATAGAATGTTTGTATAAAACATTTTCCTGATGTTGCAAGAACGTTTCTGAACACATTTAACCTTCACAGAACCAATTTTGGTTTGCTGGGTATATATATTGTTTGTTTACATTTACCAACATAGAAGTAAAACAAGCTTATATTTTGGGTTCTGATTTTGACAGTTGAACTAAGCTCTTGAGGAATTTATAAATTATATTCTTCAAGAATTTAAGACAAGAAATGTATGTAGCAACTGCAGATTGCCCCTTTAAGGTACTTACCTGAAAGGCGAGGACTTGTGTTATCATAAATTACAATGTTATATACTCTTTATTCTAAATTTCAAAAGGCAAATTATTCATCATCGTGATATAACATGATATGTCATAATATTGTATTATTTCATTACCTTTTCCCTACAACAAGGGAAAAGTGTTGTGAAACATTTATTTCCCTTTAATTTGCAATGAAAAGCTATACAAAAAATAACGGCCTATTCAAGGAATAGAATTGGTACAGCACCCACATTGTTCCTTGCCAATGAAGTTAAATAGAGCATGTGAACCCTGAACTTTAAAGTAGTCCGCAAGGTTGTGATCTAATCATACATTTACAATTGGCTGTGGGTTACATGAGCTGAATTCCTGTGCTCAATGGATCCTTTAATGGCACACTGAACCAGACATCTTCTCACCCACTGCCCTTCAGTCGGCTATAGCTATATTTACTTCTATCACGTTTGGACAAGTTTCCACTTGAAAAAACCTATTGTTATGGCGTGGATTAGGTGTTCATGTACTGTAGCAAATAACAGGAGTCGAGGACATGAGGTTACCATGGTCCAGTTACGGTCAGCTGCCATAACGCTCTCTCGTGTTGGTCAAGAGGCTGAAGGGTTATTTGCTCAACCACAGTGTAGAGTTGTAAGTTAAATAAACTCCCGGGAACGAGAGCCTTTCTTCTCAGCGTGGAAATGGTATGAAACAAATACACTGTTGAGAAGAGATTAGGCTGTTTATGGTTTATTAATTGTTTCTGAGGGAGAGGCAGTTCAAACGTGACCGCCCATTAACTACCATATAAAACTTCCACATGTTTAGAACATCTGGGGAATTCAAGGTAAACAATGGGAGGGAAAAGACTTTCAACATGCATTACGTTTTTGGTCCAAGCCTACGAAAGCAGGAGTCATGAGCCTGCATGCAGCTGGCCTTTTGCTCACCATGTATGCTCTGCCAAAATGGCCACTGTATTCAATTATATCGCTCTAATTGTAAATGCTACACATGAATCAAACGTAATAATCATTTTCCATGTGACATATGGTCAGTGGAGTCCTATTCAGTGCAATATTTTGAGAATATAGCCTCAAATGTCAAGGTTTATGGCTTAGGTAAAGAAATTATTGTAATTATTATTCATTAGTACAAATAATAATAGACAGGTCATTCAGGCAATGTTTTCTCATAACCATAGAATATAATAGATGGGAATCTCCATCACTCACAAAGACTTCTTGGAATAGCCCTTTCAATGTTTATCTAGGCATTCATGACCTTTACGTAGAATGGACAATCAAATGTTGATTTAGTTATGTCTATAGGACTAGTGTTTAAATTTACGCTAATATAATTATAGAAGGTGATGCAATATGAGGTGATTGAGTATCATAGTTTTTTTTCCCGGTCTCATTACAATATGTCAAAAATACTGTAATTGCATAAAACCATTGTAGTTATGTCGCTTAAGATGACATATTATTTACAGTATGTCACTTTTGGTGACATATTACTTACTGTATTATGTGACTATAACAACATATTGGTTTTATGAAATGCACGTGACATACCAGTAGAGCAAATACTGAACACTATATTAAACGCGACCAATAAACTTTGATTTGATATGAACATGTACAAGCAAAAAGTGCCTGACATCATTGTTTAGGTGGTATACAATTGTCGGCATAGATCTAGGGCCAGAGCCTAACCTACATTATAACACACAAGAATGGCTACTCTGATGCATTCTGAATCCTATTTACATCTATTACTGGATTCAAGAAATAGGACTATAACACAATTGGAGAAACACCAGCACGATAAACAAGAAATGCTTCAGATCTGATATGATTTAGCTGTAAGTCAAATTTATTTACAGTAGATGACGTAACCTTGGGAGCTTCCTCTGCCTGTACCTGTCACTCACATGGTCTCCGTCTGTCGTGGTTATACACCAAGGTGCAGCGGCACACCACCAAGACCTGACCCTGTTTGGAACACTGAAACCCACCCTCAGCTGTCAACTCATCTTCTTCCTATGGGGACATTATAGCACTGTATTGTAATTTCTATTCACATTTGGTTCACACACAATTGAGAACATTTCCACTTGAAAAGGAAGTGAAAGCCAAAGAAAAAGCAAGACTTTATTATTAGAGAGTTAAGAAAAAGTCACAAAACTATATATATATACAGTTGAAGTCGGAAGTTTACATACAGTTAGGTTGGAGTCATTAAAACTCGTTTTTCAACCACTCCACTAATTTCTTGTTAACAAACTATAGTTTTGGCAAGACGGTTAGGACATCTACTTTGTGCATGACACAAGTAATTTTTCCAACAATTGTTTACAGACAAATAATTTCACTTATAATTCACTGCATTACAATTCCAGTGGGTCAGAAGTTTACATACACTAAGTTGACTGTGCCTTTAAACAGCTTGGAAAATTCCAGGAAATGATGTCATGGCTTTAGAAGCTTCTGATAGGCTAATTGACATCATTTGAGTCAATTGGAGGTGTACCTGTGGATGGATTCCAAGGCCTACCTTCAAACTCATTGCCTCTTTGCTTGACATCATGGAAAAATCAAAAGAAATCAGCCAAGACCTCAGAAAAAGAATTGTAGACCTCCACAAGTCTGGTTCATCCTTGGGAGCAATTTCCAAAAGCCTGAAGGTACCATGTTCATCTGTACAAACAATAGTATGCAAGTATAAACACCATGGGACCACGCAGCCGTCATACCGCTCAGGAAGGAAGACGCTTTCTGTCTCCTAGAGATGAACGTACGTTGGTGCGAAAAGTGCAAATCAATCCCAGAACAACAGCAAAGGACCTTGTGAAGATGCTTATGATTATAGAGACATACCCCAAGAGACTTGCAGCTGTAATTGCTGCAAAAGGTGGCTCCACAAAGTATTGACTTTGGGGGGTGAATAGTTATGCACGCTCAAGTTTTCAGTTTTTTTGTCTTATTTCTTGTTTGTTTCACAATAAAACATATGTTGCATCTTCAAAGTGGTAGGCATGTTGTGTAAATCAAATGATACAAACCCTAAATTTTTATTCCAGGTTGTAAGGCAACAAAATAGGAAAAATGTCAAGGGAGGTGAATACTTTCGCAAGCCACTGTAATTTGTGGAATTTCTTTCCTTCTTGAATGAGTAGGTGTGTCCAAACTTTTGACTGGTAGTGATATATATATATATATATATATATATATATATATATATATATATATATATATACAGTGGGGGGAAAAAGTATTTGATCCCCTGCTGATTTTGTACGTTTGCCCACTGACAAAGAAATTATGTGTCTATAATTGTAATGGTAGGTTTATTTGAACAGTGAGAGACAGAATAACAACAAAAAAATCACATGTAAAAAATGTTATAAATTGATTTGCATTTTAATGAGGGAAATAAGTATTTGACCCCCTCTCAATCAGAAAGATTTCTGGCTCCCTGGTGTCTTTTATACGGGTAACGAGCTGAGATTAGGAGCACACTCTTAAAGGGAGTGCTCCTAATCTCAGCCTGTTACCTGTATAAAAGACACCTGTCCACAGAAGCACTCAATCAATCAGATTCCAAACTCTCCACCATGGCCAAGACCAAATAGCTCTCCAAGGATGTCAGGGACAAGATTGTAGACCTACACAAGGCTGGAATGGGCTACAAGACCATCACCAAGCAGCTTGGTGAGAAGGTGACAACAGTTGGTGCGATTATTGGCAAATGGAAGAAATACAAAAGAACTGTCAATCTCCCTTGGCCTGGGGCTCCATGCAAGATCTCACCTCGTGGAGTTGCAATGATCATGAGAACGGTGAGGAATCAGCCCAGAACTACACGGGAGGATCTTGTCAATGATCTCTAGGCAGCTGGGACCATAGTCACCAAGAAAACAATTGGTAACACACAACGCCGTGAAGGACTGAAATCCTGCTGCGCCCGCAAGGTCCCCCTGCTCAAGAAAGCACACATACAGGGCCGTATGAAGTTTGCCAATGAACATCTGAATGATTCAGAGGAGAACTGGGTGAAGCTCTTTGGCATCAACTCAACTCGCCGTGTTTGGAGGAGGAGGAATGCTGCCTATGACCCCAAGAACACCATCCCCACCGTCAAACATGGAGGTGGAAACATTATGCTTTGGGGGTGTTTTTCTGCTAAGGGGACAGGACAACTTCACCGCATCAAAGGGACGATGGACGGGGCCATGTACCGTCAAATCTTGGGTGAGAACCTCCTTCCCTCAGCAAGGGCATTGAAAATGGGTCGTGGATAGGTATTCCAGCATGACAATGACCCAAAACACACGGCCAAGGCAACATAGGAGTGGCTCAAGAAGAAGCACATTAAGGTCCTGGAGTGGCCTAGCCAGTCTCCAGACCTTAATCCCATAGAAAATCTGTGGAGGGAGCTGAAGGTTCGAGTTGCCAAACGTCAGCCTCGATACCTTAATGACTTGAAGAAGATCTGCAAAGAGGAGTGGAACAAAATCCCTCCTGAGATGTGTGCAAACCTGGTGGCCAACTACAAGAAACGTCTGACCTCTGTGATTGCCAACAAGGGTTTTGCCACCAAGTACTAAGTCATGTTTTGCAGAGGGGTCAAATACTTATTTCCCTCATTAAAATGCAAATCAATTTATAACATTTTTGACATGCGTTTTTCTGGATTTTTTTGTTGTTATTCTGTCTCTCACTGTTCAAATGAACCTACCATTAAAATTATAGACTGATCATGTCTTTGTCAGTGGGCAAACGTACAAAATCAGCAGGGGATCAAATACTTTTTTCCCTCACTGTATATATATATATATATATATATATATATATATATATATATATATATATATATATACATACACAAACAGTGCATTCGGAAAGTATTCAGACCCCTACCCTTTTTACAAATGGTGTTACATTCCAGCCTTATTCTAAAATGGATGAAATTATTTTTACTCATCAATCTACACACAATACCCCATTATGACAAAGCGAAAACATATTTTTAGACATTTTTGCAAATGTATTAAAAATAAGAAACTAAAATATCAGATTTACAAAAGTATTCAGACCCTTTACTCAGTACTTGAAGCACCTTTGGCAGCCATTTTAGAATAAGGCTGTAATAATATCCACCACCATATTTTACAGTAGGTATGAGGTACTTTTCTGCATATGCTTATTTTTTTTCAACTCCAAACCCACCACTGGTGTGCGTGGCCAAAAAGCTCTATTTTCATGTAATCTGACCATAGGACCGCCTGGAGTTTGAATAACGCACTGGCACTTGGATTGGAATCGGTGCTATGGTCAGATGACATGAAGATAGAGCTCTTTGGTCATGCACACCAGTGGTGGGTTTGGCGTTTGAAAACAGAAGCATATACAGAAAAGTATCTCATACCTATGGTAAGATATGGTGGTGGATCCTTGATGTTATGGGCTATTTTGTTTCCACTGGTCCTGGGGCCTTGTTAAGGTCAATGGTATCATGAACTTTACCAAGTACCAGGACATTTTCTTCAAAACTTGGTTGCCTCTGCCTGGAGGCTGACACTTGGCCTCAAGTGGATCTTCCAGCAAGACAAGGGTTAATTGACCACAAAATCAACATTTTGCAATGTCCATCTCAGTCTCCAGACTTGAACCCCATAGAAAACCTGTGGTTTGAATTGAAGAGGGCAGTCCATAAGCGCAGACAAAGGATATCAAGGATCTGGAAAGATTCTGCATGGAGGAATGGTCTAAAACCCCTCCCAATGTGTTCTCCAATCTCATAAAACATTTTAGAGAAAGGCTCAGTGTCGTTATCCTCGATAGGTGAGGGTACCGGAGTACTGAAAACAACGGTGCCAATAATTCGGACCCCTTTTTAATTTTTTATTTACTTGTTAAACAAAATCTAAATTATGTTAGTATAAAATAATATAATTTCCTAATTTTTGCATACAATATAGCTCAGTATTTGTATTTATTTTATACAGTCTTTTTTGCTTATCTTTATCAAGGGTGCCAATCATTTTGGACCCCACTGTATATGAATGAATAGAAATTACAAATACCGGTGTACTGTCCAAGTTTTATTATTATATTTACATCCATATAAAGCTTTGAATTAAAATTTGATGGACACCGAAGTTTCTCAGAAATACATGGTGTGTTGATGTGGTCAAGTGTCACGTTCGTTGAATGACGGGTCAGACCAAGGCGCAGCGTGATATGCGTACATGTTTATTTTAACTGTTAAACACACGACAAAACAACAACGGAAACGAAACGTGAAGTCCAAGGTAGACCACACAACATACCTTAACCAGAACAAGATCCCACAACTAGACAGTGCCAATAGGCTGCCTAAGTATGGTCCCCAATCAGAGACAACGAGCGACAGCTGCCTCTGATTGGGAACCACACCGGCCAACATAGATCTATACATGCTAGATCCCACACATAGAAAAAGCACAACAAGGAATATACACACCCTGACTCAACATATAAGCGTCCCCTGAGTCAGGGCGTGACATCAAGTCGTTATAATAGGGATATTCATGACAATATTTCCATCAAAAGACTGTTGCTTCAATCCATTTAGAAGTATCAAAACATTTAAGAATTTATTGAGACTTCATCTGTCTCAGCTTTGATGTTTTTCTCATCCTTTTCTCTCCTTATTTATCTTTCCCCTTTCTCTCTACTTATATCCTTACATCTTAAATACTGTCCCATACAATGGGATCCTTCATTGAAAACACCTGTATAGACTGAGAAAACAAGCAGGTCTATGCTATCTGATGGTTCTACCATTCCATCAGCGTCCCTGCACATTCTCTGTTCCAAGACAATCAAACTGAGTGCGCTACATTTCCTGCCTATAGTTCCCATGGGTGGGAAGGTAACCAGCAATATCCAATATCCTTATGCATGAGTCTCAAACCTCTGTAGCCTATGTGAAGTCCACAGTCTATGGTCCTGTTTGAATACTCATAAACTACTCCCTTCCTTGAAGTAATCACTGATCTGACATGACTAGATAGGTGTAAGCAACCTTTCCACTGCAATGCTTTCACCAATGATTTAATGTCAGATCAGTGATCAGGAAGGGGATCAGGAAGGGAGGACAGTATGCATTTTATGAGTATTCCAACAGGGCCTATATATATATAATCCTCTGAGTTCTCTCTTGATCCATACAGAAGGCTGGACGTCTCATGTTGGTTCACGTTGTGTTTCTATCATGAGTGAAAGCGATACTTGTGTGGTGCAATCACAGTGTAATATGATGGCTGACTAACACGTTAGCCATCGCTTGGTTGATAGGACAGTCGCCACAGCGTCTGTGCTCAGGCACGTACACACAGGCATGTGTGCACCCACACACACATACATTTGAGTGCACCCACACACGCACACACACCTCGCCCCCAGTGATATTGAGAAGACATGTCGCGAGCTGTTCACATGTTTTGACAAGGAGGGTCCGTGTCACGACTGGTTCACATGTTGTTTTGATCCCCACTGTTGGGGCCCAGTGAGCTAGCACAGACACAGCTGGCCAGGGTGGAGCTGAGAGTGGGTACACAGGGAGTTGAAGGACATGGATCCCTGCCAATGCATTTTATACATAGCATACATAGTACAGCTGAGAATTAGGGATAGGGGGCCCTTGCCCCACCACCACCACTGCCCACCCCCTCCATCTGCCTGCCTAGTGCTGCCTAGGGCTGCCTGTCTCTGGCTTCGCCTCCACATAGCCAGCTCTCTGACAGCCCTGTACCAAGCCACTCCCCTCCCTATCCCCCTGCTACCGCTTCTCTCTGCTTTGCTTTGCTCTTCTTCTTTAATGACAGGAACACAGTAGTGTGAAGGCTCACTGTATTTCTTAGGGATGTCAAAGTAATGAGAGATCACAAAGCTTTTACAATCATTGAGGGGAGACATATTTTCTCCCGGTGTGTAATTTAGTTCCTGTTCAGAAAGGAGGGGAAAGAACCCAGAAGAGGTCACAAGTCTCACTGGGGTGATAATTAGTAACTTCCTCTCCACGTTAGCATTTACAAAGATACTTAGCTTCCCCTCGCTTGTTTTTTTTTGTTGCCATTTATCTCTCTCTATCTGGGCTCGTAACCTGTTTTTGGTAGTTAACAACAACTTTGGAATTGGGCATCCGTCTCAACTCGCCCCTCATTCTACTCTCCGCCCCAGTTTATAAATCATACATCCTGTTTCTTCCCAGCCAAAACAAGCAACATGAATGGATGAGCAGCGGCCAAAACGAATATGGCACTGCGTTAGTTTTATTGCCCTCTTTAATCGGAACAGATCTCAATGTAAAAGTCAACGTCAGCCCCTGTCAGGTATCACTAATCAGCCGTGAGGTGATAACGTTCAGCGAGAGTCCTCCAGTCCTCCTTTCATCCTCCCCAAAAGCTGCTATAAATAATAGCAGGTTACCAAGTATGGGCTGACTGACGACTGACTCATGCACACTCTCTGTGCTGCGACTGGCCTAACTTCCCTTATAGCTGTCCTAGCGCGCCGCCAGAGCTACAGGAGTTACCGCTAAAGACACCCCCAGTCAGCCACCAGTGATATCTATGATGGCCCTAGATCCCGTATGGGGAAAGGGTGGTTGGTGGTGATGTTTTCTCCTCTATCTCTCTTCACGCTAAGTGCCACGTGGCCTTAATACGGCTAATTAAACGTTTTAATCAAGGAATGCATCGGTATTAATACCAATCACTGGCTGGGGAGAGAGTGTTAGCCCTCTCGTGATTCTTCCTGCTCCGCCAGAGCTGTCACTCTCCCACCGCAGTCATCCCATCAGCCACTGCTGCTGCTGCCGCAAGCCACTGGGTGGGAGGACCAGTAAAAAGTGAGCTAAAGTCATCCTCAGACTTATAATTAATCTCTTGTCGACTTCTATTGACACATCCACTCTCTGATTAAATAGTTACCTAAGCGCCATAAGCCGCTCTGATTGAGTCATAAGCCTGAATGGGCTGTTACATGCAACGGTCACCTCCTTGGGTATGATAAGCTCATCATTTTTATGCCAGGCAGGCAAGAGCTGCTCTCTCTCTATCCATCTGTCTGCTCTGGTTTCTGGGTCTGCAGTTTTGGGTTGCAGTGTTGTTGTTCATACCTCCTCTACAAGATCTTACTTGACTCAAACACAGACACAGACACTCACACAGACACATACACAGATATACACATACACACACCGACACACACACACCCTCCCCAGCCACACACATTCCGGAACCTGTCACCGGGGTGACACACCATCTGAACCTCCTCTGCCCTCCTGACCCCTTGACAGGTACACGGTGGAACTCTGAGAGAGAGGAGAGATCCGGGACGGGCCCTCTCCATAGGTACCTGTCTACTCCTCCTGATTCCTGCTGGCTCCTGGGGACGTCTCTGCCTCCAGCATGCCTCTCCCAGGAAGCCATAACTCTCCTTTTCAGGAAGTGAACTGTGCATGGAGTGCTCTCTGCATCTGTCTGGGAGAGAAACGGGGGAACAAGAGGTCAGACAAGCCTGGGACCACTTCTACCATGCATTATGGATGACGGGTGGCATGTGCTTGAATATTTACATTTGTGTAAAGGTGATGCAAATAGGGAAAAAACTAGGTTGAGCCTGAGAGAGGGCTGTGTTTTTCTGTCAACAAAGGCTCCCTCACAAACAGGTATGCATTGTGCCAATCTTGAACATACAAAGAATCATGATTAGTACACCTTAGTTAATAATTTGCATGGAAGCATTGATTTAATCAAGAACCAAAATGATGTAATAAGTGTATTCATACTATGACTACAAACACCAGGATGCTTTATCCTTCACTGTACTATTATAACCTTCTGCTTTTTAACCTCTTAAGGATCTGACCCTTTTTTTCAATTTTTCGCCTAAAATGACATACCCAAATCTAACTGCCTGTAGCTCAGGACCTGAAGCAAGGATATGCATATTCTTGATACCATTTGAAAGGAAACACTTTGAAGTTTGTGGAAATGAGAAATTAATGTAGGAGAATATAACACATTAGATCTGGTAAAAGATAATACAAACAAAAAAACATGTGTTTTCTATTTATTTTTTTGTTCCATCATCTTTGAAATGCAAGAGAAAGGCCACAATATAATATTGCAGTTTAGGTGCAATTTAGATTTTGGCCACTAAATGCAGCAGTGTGTGTGCAAAGATTCAGATTGATCCAGTGAAGCATTGCAATACTGGACTATTTTGTATCAAGTCTGCCCAAATGTGCCGAATTGGTCAATTGTTACATTTTCAAGTACATTACTATAGAGAACATACAACAATTATATGGTAATACAAAATGTAAGTTTACACACTCCCAGGAATGTCATAAATGATGGATCATTAGCTTATACACTAACTTTCACTAGATGGCTGGGCGGGGTGGGTGTGGAGCCAGAGAGAGCAAGGGTTCAAACTGTAGAACCCAGTTCCTACATTTTAATATAAAAATGGACCCTCAGGATGCCAAATCAGAGCAAGATTACTGAATGTAAGTACATTATTTACCTTCAGAGGTGAATGTATCAAACCAGTTGCCGTGATACGTTTTTGTTGTTGTGCACTCTCCTCAAACAATAGCATAGTCTTTTTTCACTGTACTAGCCACTGTAAATTGGACAGTGCAGTTAGATTAACAAGAATTAAGCTTTCTGCCCATATAAGACATGTCTATGTCCTGGAAAGTTTGCTGGTACTTACAACAGTCATGCTAATCACATTAGCACACGTTAGCTCAACCGTCCCGTATACGGGACACCGATCCCATAGAGGTTAACCAGATCAACATGTTTTTCTTCTCACCTCTTCCTGATGGATCATACAGTATATGGATCCTATACCCCCGCTCCAGTGTCTGTTGGAGCCTTGGAGGAGCCCTGAAACAACATGTCATATAGGAATATTAACGAAGCCACGTTAAAATCTTTGGGGGTGAGCCCTGTGAACTCTCCCAACACTTCCAGGCATTTAATTAAGAGGTTGTTTCTAATTTCTATGAGATTAAATTAGTACGTGTGATGCAATTGTTAAATAATGGCCAGTGGCGTCGGCCCTGGAGATAGAGATGAATTGGAGTGGGTTGGACAGTCACTTGATAATTTTGACAATGGGGTTCGGGGTATCATCCATCGCTCAAGCGGCGTACATTAAAGTTTTGACAGGTAGAGGTCACTGCAATATGGCAGAAGCCAGAAGAGATGGATGCCTTTAATTCAGGTAATGAAGAGTTAACCATCTTGTCAGAGCGAGGAGAAGCAGTCAATGGGCAAGCCGTTTTGCAGAAAATCTTATTTAATTCCTCTCTTTCTAAATGGGGAGCCATTGGAACACAATACAGTGATTGACAACGAGCCCCTTCGACATAATTCCCAGCCGACAGTTCACTTAAGTTCCATTCCTTGTTAATCTCAGATATAATGAATTGCAAAACTAAGGTTAAACGTGCCAGCGTGAATTCATTATCGCTAATAGATTAGTCCGTAAGATGATTTACTGTACCTCTTTTTCATTAACGTTGAATGGGTGCCTTAACTTAGCGGAGGTCCTCTTGGCCTGTCCATTCCGACCATCAATCTCTCAGCTGTGGTCAATGTCCTCCTTTATGTGACCCCTCTTCGCCTTACTATGGAGATGAAGAATGAAAATATGTTGAGCCTATGACCCCACTAGAAAAATTATGATTCTGTTTTGAGTGCGCCGAACAAGACACCTCTTTATCGTTTCCCCTGAAAATTATATTCATCCTGGCCTGTCATTCAAGTTCATCCTTGACCCTGTCTTATTGTTCCGGGCTTAATGGTATGCACCTAGCGAAGATAACGCTTAATGCTCTTCTGTCGACCAGCAAAGACCACATCGTCTTTAAAAGACCAGCGGGATGACATCAGCATACCGTATTGATAGATATACTTACATTTAACTACAAGTACATACCTCGTTCTTTAAGAAAGGATAGGCTCCAATAACTTATTATTAATATTTCTGTAAGAAATCCCAAAATATATCTCTGAGTGCTCTGCTGTATAACATGAATGGTACTTTGTGGCTGAGGCAACTCTCCCTCTGCTTGGAGAGGAATGCTTAGAGGAGTGCCATGCACACAGTGTGTCAGCGTATTAGAAGTATACAGCCCTGAGCACTGTGGCTTACACCCAATTTGCTTGACTGAAAATGCTATATAGATATTACATTAAAATGTCACAGTTTTCACTGTGTGGGTGTGTGTTTATGTGTTTATGTGTGTATTTGTGTGTCTACCAGCCTGAATGTGTTTGTGTGCTTATATGTGACCTCTGTACAGGCTTAAGGCTGCCAGCGAGAGGAGACAGCAGCACATTGGATGTGATCTGATGACTGACAGTTTAGTTACATGGTCTAATGACAGGTTTTAAAACTAGGGCTACCACTAATTGGGGTGATGTATCCATCCACATGTCCCCCCCAAGCTGTGACTAGTGAGATTATGCATGATTAAGGTATCAGTGGTCCACTGGCTTTAAGATCTCCCAGCATTTAGTCTCAAAAGTAAGATTAGGCTATACCCAGTGACAGACAGATAGGGATCATCCAGGTCACATACTGTAGATATCTGTATATATGACAGTGTGAGAAGCTGTTAAAAGCTCTAAATGTAGCTACCTCTCCTGCTGTGAGGTGGTTGGTGGTTGATTCCCAAGCATGGTGTTGAAAGTTATAGATCGCCAGCCTCTCAGTCAGTGAGACTGTGTGTTGAGTCTAAGAGCCAATGTAATATTTATGCAATCAGCTTGTTATATCAAACAGTTCAGGAACGATTCCTGTGGATATTTGTCAAGTTCTTCTGCTCCAACCTGTTTGTATAAAGCGTAATTAGAATGTGAAAATAATTTTATTTCGGGCTAACGATTTAGTGTACCACACAAAGTGCAGCATTATTGATAACCTTTGTTAATGAGGTGTCAATTATGCGTGGGTCCTCTTCAGGTTCAACAGGAGGGCTAGATGTTCTGTGAATTTTATCCCTGAAAGTATCTTCAAGGCTAAATGAAATAATGTATTTGCATCAAAGTGATAAATAGACATATTTCACCACAACAATTGTATTAAACTTCAGGGGATATTAATTCCTAAGTGCGGGGGTTTGTGGACTTGTTTGGGCCTCAGCATCATCAACTGGGACTCATAACATGACTTCACTGGAAATAATCATATGTTTAACCCTGGAAAAGAATCAACTCAAAATGTGAATATTTATTGAACACAGATGTTTATTGCTACTTTTCATGAGGAAAGCCCCGAGCACCAACTACGAGCCTCTTGGGTCATTACACCATTAAACAGTGCTGTGGTCACATTGAACACATTTGCTAGGAAAACCTATTCACATTTAAACAATTTCCGTTGTCAGGAGTTTAAATGATTAAAATGTGGATGAAGCTAATCCCCTTTTTTTCCCTTATTCGAATATGGACTTTTCACAAAACCCTCTTGTGAGTTTTGAGATTAGCATGCAGATATCAAAGAGGAAGTCTCTGGAATAAGAGAAGTTGGTAATCTGCTCGCACTTTAATTACAAATCTCCATCTCTTGGCTTTCTCAAAAACGATGCATTCCTTCTTCATTAGCATCATCAGACTTTGTAACACTTTTCTTGTAATCTCCAGCATTTCCATCGACACCAAAACTTTCTTGAAATGTCCCAGAAGTGGGAATTGAGTTTAGGAAAGGGGGATTTCTGATTTCAGGTAGAATTGAACAATTATTGCCTTTGAACAGGGATGATGTCGTCACATCAGCTAACAACAACTATCTAGCAATTGACTATCTATATTATGCTACATGTCGTCTGTGTTATCATAAAACTGTTCACCTGTGACATACTCAAAATTCACCCTCTACACATCTTTCCTGCCTACCTGACCTCATCCACTCGATAAAATGACCCAGAATGAGGTCGTGCAACTGGATACATTTCTTTGGTCTGAAACACTCATTATCAAACTGTATATAGATTTTTTTTTGATCGTTTTTAAGTGCTGTCGCATGGAGACAGATGATCCTTTCCCTTCCTTAACTCTCCTCCAATGACCTTTACTTTTCAGATAAAGATAGCTGTCATAACATATTGTGTGGAACTGCGAATGGATTTGCAAAAGAGGACATTTATGAAAATCCGCCTTGAAGCCTGCCTGAGAAATCCTTAAGAGACATGAAGGAAAGGGCAGTGGATCGTCCTATGGAGAGGACACGTTGAGTGAGGACCTCTGATATGGAAAGGTGGAAAATACCAGTCTATATGTGCATATATAATACTTAGTCGAATGGAACTGACCCTATAACCATAAAAAATATATATAAAAAAAGTGGTAATGTTCTCTTTAAAATAGTAGCATATTGCGCATGTATCTTGGGTAAAATGTTACATACCACGCAGGAAAAACAGGCCATATTATTTGACATCAAATGACATCCAGCATTAAAAGCAAAACCACTAGGAGAGCCTTATACAAATGGTGTCTAGAAGGAGACCATCTACTGTGAAAAATATAGATTTCTGCACCCTATTCTGTTTACAGTAACATCTTTAGAGTGTAAAACAGATATCAACTTTTGACTGATATTCTGAGAATCCAGTTATTGGTTTTCATTTAAATAGGACCCTTTTAGTGATGTCACTCATTTGAATTGAGCTGTTGGTGGGTTGTATGTCTTGGCAGGGGACGGAGCCATTGATTCTCTTTCCCTCTCAGCATATTGATGAAAGTCCTCTTTGGAGCTCCCCTGGGAATTCATCTTGTGCTGATAACTTTGAGCAATCTTATCTGGTCAATGCTCAAACAAGACTGAATGCTCAGATTGTCTTTTCAGGTGTTTGTCTCTATTTTAGGTCTGTTTTGTTTTTGTTGTTCTCAAGGTTCCAGCCTGCTCCCTGAATAGTTACTAAAGTATGTTTTTGTGTTTTTGATTGTTTATCCTTATTCTAATCCCATGTCATTATTTTGTTGTAATTTCCTTCTGATTTTCATTCTTATTAAAGACACCCGCTTTAGATGCGGCTCTCTCGGTATTAAGATTTTTAATAGCAAAATGATTATATATTTCCAGTTTTGTCAATTATTAATGTGTGGGGATATACCTAAAATGCATGTTGTTGCTGTATGTTCAATCATGTGGTGTAACATTACTCATTAAATAATCCAATAAATAAGTAAATTGTTTCATAAACTGATTATAAGCACATCTCTCATGTTTTGATGCTGGAGTTGAGCATTTGATCGAAGTCCCATGAAGTAGTTTCTATATTTCATGTTTTACATTTTATTGTTTGTTTGGTTTCTACAACAACTCTTATAGCACCAAGCAATAACAACACTAGCCTATAAAAACTGCATTCGGATAGTTACGTTTTTATTTACATACTGTGGTCATTGTAGGCTCATATAAAATTTGATCAAATGGTTCACGTACAATGCCAGTACATGGGTGAAATGGATTACATTGTGGGTGGAACAGAATGTGTATGCTAGGCCTTAGATGCAGGCAGTCAGATAGCCCATTGCATCATGGGGGCCAACAGTAGTCATGTGACCCCAATATTTTATCATTGCTTGTGTAGCCTACAAAACTAAATCAACACATATACAGTAACATGATATGAAGATTAACAATGGCTAACAAGAAATTATACACAATATTTCAAGAACCTGCAGCATCTGCGTATAATCAAAAAAGTGTGATAAAACAATGCAATGTCTTACGTACACCATATCATTATTCATTATTTAAAAAAATACATAAATATATATTGCTACCAAATGTTGAGTCTAATTTGGGGTTATTTAGAACCACTAATGACAGGGGGTAGAGGACCGAACATAGTGTTGCCTGAGCTTAGCTTGAAGGCCGTCGATTCTGAGGGGCTGCTTTGAACTGTCACAATTGGGCTTGTGGTGCAAAGATCATAAACCAGTAAAACATTAAATACAGGATATGTCTGAGAGTGACTAACCACATTGGAGGCCCCTCTGCGCTCTTCTCCTCTCCACACTGACTGGCCTGTATTGAACACAATCTTATCTAGCTGAAGAGGACATGCATGGGCTGGTGAGGCTCACGGTTTGACTAGAAACAGTTCTGCACTTCTTAGAAATCATGATTTGCAGCCGCCTGGTAAAAATGTTATAAACAAATCACAAATCACACACTCTCAGTATTGGTCGGTTAAATCTTATGCCACAATCTTCTTATAGGGAATTCAAACAAACTTCCCTAACTGAAAATCAACTAAAATGCATTACATTTGTAAAATAACGTAACAAGGAGTAGTTTTATGCATACTCTCCACACAAGTAAAACTTGCAAGTGAAAAAAAGTTTCCCCAAATGTCCTTACGAAGAGAGAGAAGGGAGTCTGACCTGCAGCCATACAATCCATCAGCATTTGTCCCAGTCTCTAGACTAAACACACTCTCATTACACACAGCCTTACACAGCGCTAGGGGCCCTGAAGGGATTCTCAATAATGTTTATTAGCCCAAGACAGTGTACACAAATCGTTGGCTGTACAATACAGTAAACACCATTTTTTATGCTGATTTATAATTAAGGACCTCAGCAAGCACAGCTTAGGGGGATGACAACAGGTGACGTGACAATGTGCTTAGGAACTTAAGCCATGACTGCTCTGCAATGATCTCACCACCTCCCACAGCCTCTCTGGATTCCACTAGCCTGGTTAGAGTTGAGCTGGTGTAACGTCAAGAAAGGCTTTATGCTGAAAAAGGAACCTCAATATGTTTTCTTAGTGAATTCCAAAAGTGGCTCACTGTGGCTAACTGTACGATGCAGGCCTACTACTCTAGAGCAATTCCTTCAAGTGTTTGGGTGTGTTTTATCATTGTGATTTTACATTTAACAGTGTAGGTTACCTCTAAATTATAAATAAAGAAATGCATGGGGCACTCCTGAGTGGCTGACCTCTGAGCTGAGGGAGTGTTTTGCAAGGGCAAGTGCACACAGGATTCAGGCCGCGGTTGGCCCTTGATTGTGTTTGTGTGCTTTGTGCAACAAACATTCCAGGGAGTGCTTAGCGTCAGCAGTTTACATTCATGAAAATATACTCCAGTGTCAAGTATCTGCTAAGCATCAGGACCTTGAGAGAGGGGAGACATCAAGGAGAACAACAAAGAATCTGACAACCTAAAGAGATACATTTGCATTGACTCGAGAATGTTAGACAACAACATGGCAAAATAGGTCTCTGTCCTTGAGCCCAACACTTAAAGTGGTCAAACTTAGTGTTACTTGCGTAACCCCGGTTCTATGATAATATGAGTGAGATGTCTCACAATCGGATTCGCTCAGCGGATCACTGACGGCTCGAAGAGCCAAGCACTTCACGTCTGTTGGAGACAGACAGGTCGAGTGGCGAATGAGGTGAGCCCCAGTCCTTATAAGGTGCCACTCACCCGCCCACTGGTCATTCTCAAACAAGCCTTTCTTCATTGAGCTCTTGGGAGCATGGAAATGCGGTGAGACAGCTCACTCATATTATCATAGAATCAGGGTTATGCAAGTAACACTAAGTTATATTTCAAATACTTGTTTTGATGTCTCACAATGGGATATGGCCAACTCCGGTATCACAGACATGCTCTCCGAAGCCAGAGGTCGTCCCAACAGCATCACCCCACAGAGGCTCTGACACTGAGGACAATATGCTCCAATGAAGGTGCAGTGACATCCAGTCGGTAAAACCTCATAAATGTATGAAGGGTGACCCAACATGCTGCCTCGCAAATCTTTTGAAAAGAGATGCCTTTGAACAGTGCCCAAGAGGTGGCCATACCTCTGGTGGAATGAGCCCTCAGGCCCTCCGGGGACTGAAACCCTTGCTATTTTAAGCCAATATAATATCCAATGGGATAGCCATTGAGGAGAGAGGGGCCCACTCTTGTAGGGTGGCGCCCAAGACACGCAGAGTTGGTCCCTGTTACGCCATGTTCTCATTCTATCCAAGTAGATGTACAAACGCATACAGACATAAATGGTGGAGGTACTCTTCATCCACAGAAGTGAAGGGCGGCGGGTGGAAAGACTTAAGCTCTAAGGCGAGACAATTGTAATTGTCGCTGACCTTAGGCATAAATGCGGGGTTGGTTAACAATGTTATCTTGGACAACCCCGGAGAAAACGTAGGCACGAATGGTGGACTGACAGTGAGTGCAGTTCACTCACTCGCTTTGCGGATGTAAGGGAAATCAGCAAAGCTTTCCAGTGGCTCAAAAGGTTGTTGGAAATCACCTCACTCACAATAGACAGATCCCAAGATGGGGCTAAAAGCTTGGAAACTGGGTGTACAGAGGGTGTTTCCCTACTGTGTTGGGAGATAGCGGCTTAATAGACCTTAACAGTGGAGAACTGTCAAAAAGGTCCTGCAAGAAGCATAAAACCTTGGATACAGAGCATTGGTAAGGAATTATCTGTTTCCAGTCACACCACTTCTCAAAAACAAACCATTTGTTTCCATACAGATACAGTGGCTTGCGAAAGTATTCACCCCCCTTGGCATTTTTCCTATTTTGTTGCCTTACAACCTGGAATTAAAATTGATTTTTTGGGGGGGGTTTGTATCATTTGATTTACACAACATGCCTACCAGTTTGAAGATGCAAAATATTTTTTTTTGTGAAACAAACAAGGAATAAGACAAAAAAACTGAAAACCTGAGCTTGCATAACTATTAACCCCCCAAAGTCAATACTTTGTAGAGCCACCTTTTGCAGCAATTACAGCTGCAAGTCTCTTGGGGTATGTCTCTATAAGCTTGGCACATCTAGCCACTGGGATTTTTGGCATTCTTTAAGGCAAAACTGCTCCAGCTCCTTCAAGTTGGATGGGTTCTGCTGGTGTACAGCAATCTTTAAGTCATACCACAGATTCTCAATTGGATTGAGGTCTGGGCTTTGACTAGACCATGGTGTTCTCGGGGTGATGAGAGGTGTTGGGTTTGCGCCAGACATAGCATTTTCCTTGATGGCCAAAAAGCTCAATTATAGTCTCATCTGACCAGAGTACCTTCTTCCATATGTTTGGGGAGTCTCCCACATGGCTTTTGGTGAACACCAAACGTGTTTGCTTACTTTTCCTTTAAGTAATGGCTTTTTTGTGGCCACTCTTCTATAAAGCCCAGCTCTGTGGAGTGTACGGCTTGAAGTGGTCCTATGGACAGATACTCCAATCTCCGCTGTGAGCTTTGCAGCTCCTTCAGTGTCCGGCCTGTGAGTGACGCATCTGTCGTCATCACCCTCCTCGATGACACTATTACTACGGGAATGCCTGAAACTAAGCTCAAGGGGCTCTTCCAGTAACAGAGAGCAGAGAGACAGTCTGTGGTCCCCGTTATCTTTCGATAGAGGTGCCGTTGTGGACATAGGCGATGGGTAGATATCCAGTGCTGGAAGTCTCTCATTCTCAGTAGTCCTAGCGGTACAACTGAGATGGTGGACACAATCAACCCTAGCACTCTGAGACATGTTCTGAGTGTAACCAAGTGCCCCTTATTGAACAGGGAGCGGCACTGTCAGAACGATGTGATGTGGCTGTCCGATAGTGTAGCCCGATAAGAGAGAGAATCCAGCTTGATGCCTAGGTATTCCATTTTCTGTGTGGGCAACAAACAGCTATTTTTCTGGTTGATCTTGTAACCTAACTCGGTGAGGTGGGTTTTTCTCAGGAAGCTGTTTAAGACCCGTAGGTCCAGAATGGGGCACACCCCCCCCTTTTCGGAACCATTAAGTATCGGGAGTAGAAGCCAAGGTTTGGCTCTCTGCAGCGTGGTATTACTCTGATAGCCCCTTTGCTTAATAGAGAGGAGATTTCCTGCTCTAGTGTGCAAGCCGAGTCGCCAGTCGCTATTGAAACCAGAACTCTGTTGAGACTGGGTAGCTTCATAGCGAACTGCGGTGTGTACCCCTTTGTGACTGTGGACAAGACCCAGGGCTGGCGAATCGCCTACAAGTCTTCTGAATCTTGCTCACCAGTGGTGTCTGGTGGCATTAGAGCGAGTTGCCCCTTTGTCATATTCTTTGCTCTGTGCACTTGGCAAGATGCCTGGATGCGCCAGATCATTTTTTATTACAAAGGCAACTGTTAAAACACTGGGATTTGGAGACAGGGCTTGGTGGCAACTGGTCATTTGTCTTCCTACCTCGGGCACTTGTGAAAGCACTGAGGGGAGAGCTGTGGCATGGGGGGCACTCTGGGTTTGAGTGAGACCCCCCTCCCCCTTCCTGTGAACGGATGCATAGAGATTAGGCACTGCATGAGGGGCAGGGTTTAGGAGCACAATTGTGTCTCTGGGAGCAAAGTCTGTGCTCCACCTGAGAGAAGGCAGGCCAGGACATGGAATGAACTGTTGGCTGCCTCTATCTGTCGCTGGGAACGTACCCCTAGGTCGGATACCCTTTCTTTCCCCCAGAGGAATTAGGTGGGAGGGACCTCGATGCAGCAGCAGTGAAGGACCGCTCCCCCCCCTGTTGGCCTCTGTTGTCTTGGCTGTGTGCTTAGGGTTGTTGTCCTGTTGGAAGGTGAACCTTCGCCCCAGTCTGAGGTCCTGAGCACTATGGAGCAGGTTTTCATCAAGGACCTCGCTGTACTTTGCTCCATTCATCTTTCCCTCGATACTGACTAGTCTCCCAGTCCCTGCCACTGAAAAACATCCCACAGCATGATGCTGCCACCACTATGCTTCACCGTAGGGATGGTGCAAGGTTTCCTCCAGACGTGACGCTTGGCATTCAGGCCAAAGAGTTCAATCGTGGTTTCATCAGACCAGAGAATCTTGTATCTCATGGTCTGATAGTCCTTTAGGTGCCATTTGGCAAACTCCAAGTGGGCTGTCATGTGCCTTTTACTGAGGAGTGGCTTCTGTCTGGCCACTCTACCATAAAGGCCTGATTGGTAGAGTGCTGCAGAGATGGTTGTCCTTCTGGAAGGTTCTCCCATCTCCACAGAGGAACTCTGGAGCTCTGTCAGAGTGACCATCGGGTTCTTGGTCACCTCCCTGACCAAGGCCCTTCTCCCCCGATTGCTCAGTTTGGCCGGGTGGACAGCTCTAGGAAGAATCTTGGTGGTTCCAAACTTCTTCCATTTAAGAATGAAGGAGGCCATTGTGTTCTTGGGGACCTTCAATGCTGCAGACATTTTTTGGTACCCTTCCCCAGATCTGTGCCCCGACACAACCCTGTCTCTGAGCTCTACGGACAATTCCTTCGATTTCATTGCTTGGTTTTTGCTCTGACATGCACTGTCAACTGTGGGACCTTGTATAGACAGGCGTGTGCCTTTCCAAATCATGTCCAATTAATTGAATTTACCACAGATGGACTCCTATCAAGTTGTAGAAACATCTCAAGGATGATCAATGGAAACAGCATGCACCTGAGCTCAATTTTGAGTCTCATAGCAAAGGGTCTGAATACTGTAAATAAGGTATTTCTGTTTTTTATTTTTAATAAATGTGCAAACATTTCTAAAAACCTGTTTTCGCCTTTGTCATTATGGGGTATTGTGAGGAAAAAAATAATAATTTTATCAATTTGAGAATAAGGCTGTAATGTAACAAAATGTGGAAAAAGTCAAGAGGTCTGAATACTTTTCGAATGCACTAAAGGTAGAGCAGATCCCCTTATTTTATGGGACACTTTTAAATGTGCCTTTAGAGGCCATGTAATTCAATACTCATCTTTAAAACAAAAACTATTTAGGTCAAAATAGTTAATATTAACAAAATAAATCGAGGGACTTACAGTACAATAAAAACTGCAATAAAAACTGTACCATAGAGGCAAAGAATAAGTTAGAGGAAAAACAAAAAGAACTGGAGGAACTTATTCAAGAAAAATGTGTAATATATTATAAAAAATAAAGCGAACTGGATGGAATATGGGGGAAAATGCACCAGATATATTTTTTATCTTCAACATAGAAATGCTACCAAATATAATTTACTGAAACTTGTTGCAAATGAAGGCGTCACCCATGATTCACCTAACTATATTTTGAAAGAGGAAGCAAAGTACTTTAAGCATATGTTTTCGTTTCAGTCTCCTCCATCTCCACTAACCAAAGTGAATTGTAAGGATTTGTTTTCTATTAATAATGTAAAATTAACAGCTTCACAGAAAGACTCATGTGAAGGTCAAATGACAGAGGAGGAACTTCTTGATGCAATTAAAGCCTTTAAATTCTGGAACGCTCCAGGGCTGAATGGGATACCAGTTGAGGTATATCAAACCTTTTTTTTATGTACTCAGAGGACTGTTATTAGCATGTTTTAATCACTCCTATAAAAATGGTAGATTATCAGATACTGAACAAAAAGGTCTGATTTCACTATTACTGAAACAGGACCCAAGTGGTAAATATAAAGATCCAGTCCATAAAAAAAATTGGGGGCCCCTTACACTTCAGTGACGTGACACGTAAATTCTTGCAAAATGCATAGCGCATAGAATTAAAAAGGTATTGTCGGATATTTTTCATCATAATCAGACAGGTTTTTTACATGGATGATACATTGGAGGTAATATAAGAGAAGTACTGGAAACAATAGAACAGTATGAAAAATCTGGGAAACCAGGCCTGGTATTCATAGCTGACTTTGAAAAGGCTTTTGATAAAGTACGACTGGAATTTATATATAAATGCCTGGAATATTTCAATTTTGGTGTAAAATAGTAAATAATGGATACTTCTCAGAAACGATTAAACTGTCAAGAGGAGTAAAACAAGGTTGTCCACTATTGGCATATATATTTATTATGGCCATCAAAATGTTAGCTATTAAAATCAGATCCAACAATAATATCAAGGGGCTAGAAATCCAGGGTTTAAAAACAAAGGTGTCATTGTATGCTGATGATTAACGTTTTCTTTTAAATCCACAATTTGGATCCCTCCATAGCCTCATAGAGGGTCTAGATACTTTTCCTAACCTTTCTGGATTACAACCAAATTATGATAAGTGCACTATATAACGTATTGTTTCACTAAAAAATACAACTTTTACATTACACTGTAGTTTACCAATAAAATGGTCTGACGGTGAAGTGGACATACTAGGTATTCATATCCCGAAATAAATAAATAATCTCACTACAATACATTTTAATAGAAAGTTAGCAAAAATAGATTTTGCTAACATGGAAAGGGAAATACCAGTCTATTTGTGGAAAAATCACAACGATTAACACTTTAATCATAACCCAGTTTACCTATTTGTTTATGGCCCTGCCTACACCTAACAACTTGATTTTATAAATAATATGAGCAAAAGATTATCCGTTTTATTTGGAATGGCAAGCCAGACAAATTTAAACGGGCCTATTTGTATAATGAATATGAATTCGGAGGGCAGAAATTATTAAATATTAAAGCATTAGACCTCTCACTAAAGGCTTCAGTCATACAAAAGCTATTCTTAAATCTGGATTGGTTCTCTAGCAGATTAGTAAGAATGTCTCACCCTGTGTTCAAGAATGTCCTTTTTCCCTTTATTCAGATTACAATCTCTCCCTTTCGGGTATTTGAAAATGAAATAATCTAAACAATATTGCTATTTTTAAAGACAGAATAAATATTACAACAAATATTATCGTTAAACTCAAATATACTAATTGATAAAAAAACATTATTTTCAGATTATAATTTTTTTTACGTTATAATCTTTGCAAATTATATCATAAATAGGACTGGTGGAGTTATGTCACACATGCAGCTAACCAAAATATATGGAAATGTCTGCTCTATCCAAAATTACAACCAACTAATTGCAACATTACCGCAAAAATGGAAGAGGCAAGTGAAAGGGGAAGAAAGTAAGGAACTTGTCTGCCGGCACTGCATTAAAGACCAAAATTGGTTAAAGAAAATTGTGATCAATAAAGAAGTATACCAGTTTCATTTAATGACCAAAAAATGACAGCTGTGCCATCAGTGGCGGTCAGTGCCATATAAAATGAGGTAGGATTTTTCTTTTTCATGAGCATGGCTTTATTAATATTACAGCATATTGGATGATTCTCATTTATATTCCATTCACCCAGTTCAATGTAAAAGTGATAGGTTTAGGCTCCTACATGATACTAAATGTTTCCCTTTACCCATCATGAGGTTGCTGCAACCTAGCCTATGAATGAAAGTTTACAGCGTAGGTGCACACAGGTCGAGAGACAAATTTGAGGTGACACAAAAACAGTGACACATGGATAGACAGTGACATTCAATACTGCCTTGCACACATCTAGCTGATATAGGGTGTAATCCAACAATTAGTCCAACAGTTGCAAACGAGAGTTTCTATTGGACAAATTCAGGTATGTTTATTCCCGTTTTGTTCCGTTTGCTTCCGTTTAAGAAACGTTTTTCAACAGAATCGTCGGAAGGAATACATCCCTGATCACGCGTAAATACAATTCACTTTCATAGCAGCCACGTTGTATTCCTTTTCATGTCTATGCACACTCCTCCTCTCACCTCTTCCCTTCGCTTGTGGACTTCAATGTACAACACATCAGCTGTATGTGACCTGGCGAAAAAACATTTTCAAGCCAAACCGCTGCACACAGCCTACATCGTTGCCACCATATTAGCTTTAGTAACGTCATAGTCAGCATAGCTAATAGAACTAACGCGTTAGTAAACCCGCTACAATCATGCAGTAATGTTAGTGTACAGTCAGTAAGCAGTTACACTGGCGAGCCCCGGTGGCGATATATTTGTAATACCAAAAGCTTACCTTGACTTGGAAGAGTTCCAGTGTTGTGTTGGAAAGTCATTGCCAGCTAGCTAACATAGCATCCCTCTCTTTGAGCAGGGTGTTTCAGTAGGCTAAACTAGCTAGCTGCATTTGCTAGCTAAGTAAGTTAAACTGAACGTGAAAGAAATTACAAAATCTCTCTATTTCTCTGTTGGTTCTCCTTCATTTTGGAATGAATGAATTTGTTCAAATCTGTTCAAGTATTGTCTTTCTCTCTTTGAGTAAACTACTCACCACAAGTTATACACTGCAGTGCTAGCTAGCTGTAGCTTATGCTTTCAGTACTAGATTAATTATCTGATCCTTGGGTGGACAACATGTCAGTTCAACATGTCAGTTCATGCTGCAAGAGCTCTGATAGGCTGGAGGGCGTCCTACGGAAGTTGTCATAATTACTGTGTAAGTCTATGGAAGGGGGTGAGGACCATGAGCCTCCTAGGTTTTGTATTGAAGTCAATATACCCAGAGTAGGACGGAAGCTAGCTGTCCTCCGACTACACCATGGTGCTACCCTACAGAATGCTGTTAAGGCTACTGTAGACCTTCTTTGCAAAATAGTGTGTTTTAATCAGTTATTTGGAGATGTGATTATATTTATAGTTTTATCTAAAAAGGATAACTTTTTTTATGTTTTACAATTTCCATTTTTATGAAATTCACTAAGGAGGATGGTCCTCCCCTTCCTCTGTGTGCCATACAGATTGCAAATTAGTTGGGAAGAGATTTTCAGTGTACTGATTCTATGGCACATGGTTTAGGAACTGATACACAAAACGTCGCCGGATTCAAAACTTAGAGTTTTTCAATTTAAATTATTGTACAAAATTCTTGCAACCAATAGAATGTTATATACAGTATATATGGGGGATACAATCATCCCAGCTCTGCAGATTTTGCTGTGAAGAGACAGAATCATTAGATCATTTGTTTTGGTACTGTCCATATTTAGTTTGTTTTTGGTCGCAGGTTCAGGAATGGCTGAAGAATTGTAACATTTACCTGGAGTTAACTCTGCAAATAGCACTGCTAGGTGATCTGAGAAGTCACAGCACAGTTGAAAAATATATGGCAAATAGAAATCAAAACTGGATGGTGCTCAGAGCTAGATGGGAGGGTTTGAGGGTAGCTAAAGGGTGGGACTAAAATCAAACAAAAGATAACTTATGTAAAATATACTGTGTACGTAAAATGTATATAGTATGTATAAGCTGGAAGTAGAAGCCTAAGTGTTGTTGTCCATGATTTTAATTCAATTAGGGGAGAATAATAAAAAATATAAAATATAAAATAACTATATATAACTAAAGCCTTGCGGCGTCTCGATAGCTACCCATGTGATGCTAGCTACCACCAGAGACTGAGGAGTAGAAAAAAAATTATACTCGAAGCAAAAACTTTTCAGTACTCAACACTGTCGACGGGAGCTGAGGTCTTACGTTCGGCAACTTTAACCTCACGGCTCGCCTGAGAACAGTTCAGTAGGAAGACAGGGGTTTAGTTGTGCTGAGGAGAGCTTCAGTGATTTCTTCCACAAGGAAGAGAGGCGATAATGACCAGTGGGCGGGCAAGTGAAGCATTATAAGGATTAGAGGGGCTGTTGCGGTGACCATATTAACACCACATGAGTCAGGACCGCAGTAAAATTCCATGTGACCGTTGAGTCACAGTAATCTCCTTTTGTTCACTCTGGACATGATTTGGTTGTACCCAACTTGCTAACTACCATCAGGTCCTAATGGCCTCTCAGGGCTCTATTGTCCCTCTAACCAAATATCATATCAAATACTTATCATCAAAACAGTAGGCCTATCAACTCACATGACTGTGATGATCAATTTGAAGAAAGAAGTTCAACAGCAGTTTGAAACAGTGCAAAACATGGTAGTTGTGTATGTTGTTTCAAAGACTAACACAACAAAATGGATGGCCTTTCTGAGGTGATGATTAATTAAAATCACTCATATGCATATTAGAGCCTATGCATATGCATAGGCTTATGAGCCCAAGCCCGACAATTTGTTTACAATTTAAATTATGATTTTGCCGTTATACAATACATAGCCTACTGCATATTATGCATGGCAGAAAAAACATAAAACTGATTTGGTACATAATTGATCTAGCGACTAGCCTATACTCCAAAGTTAAACAAATTCGAGTAATTGCCTTTGAGTGTGGACTATATTATTATGCATACTGGATGGACTGGTTACCTTATGCTATGCTCCAAAATGTCTATCCATGAGTCTGGGAGAGAATGTATATCCCTAGGCGATGCTGTTGGTTCATTGTTTGTGGAGGGCGGCTTACAGTTAGAATACAATTAGTGAATTTGTATTTGATTTTGAATAGCCTAGTAACAGGGCATTTTTTATATTTTCATAATTAATTGAGTGACATATTACCTTCAGCTATATCTTGGCCAGGTCGCAGTTGTAAATGAGAACTTGTTCTCAACTGGTTTACCTGGTTAAATAAAGGTAAAATAAAATAAATAAAAATAAATACAGAATATCTCACCACCATGCATTTCCATCTCCCCTCTCTCTCCTTTATTCCTTTCTTGAGCTCGCAGATGGGCTGTCAACAGTTTAGTGAAATACACTAATTACACTACATGACCAAAAGTATGTGGACAGCTGCAAAAGAATGAACATCTCATTCCAAAATCATGGGTATTAATATGGAGTTGGTACCCCCTTTGCTGCTATAACAGCCTCCACTCTTCTGGGAAGGCTTTCCACTAGATGTTGGAACAGTGCTGCAGGGACTTGCTTCCATTCATTTTACATTACATTTTCGTCATTTAGCAGACGCTCTTATCCAGAGCGACTTACAAATTGGTGCATTCACCTTATGATAGCCAGTGGGACAACCACTTTACAATCATTTATTTTTTATTTTTTTGCGGGGGTGGGGTAAGGGGGGTAGAAGGATTACTTTATCCTATCCCAGGTATTCCTTAAAGAGGTGGGGTTTTAAGTGTCTCCGGAAGGTGGTGTGACTCCGCTGTCCTGGCGTCGTGAGGGAGATTGTTCCACCATTGGGGTGCCAGAGCAGCGAACAGTTTTGACTGGGCTGAGCGGGAACTATGCTTCCGCAGAGGTAGGGGAGCCAGCAGGCCAGAGGTGGATGAACGCAATGCCCTCGTTTGGGTGTAGGGACTGATCAGAGCCTGAAGGTACGGAGGTGCCGTTCCCCTCACAGCTCCGTAGGCAAGCACCATGGTCTTGTAGCAGATGCGAGCTTCAACTGGAAGCCAGTTATGACATTCAGCCACAAGCACATTAGTGAGGTCAGGTACTGATGTTGGGCGATTAGGCCTGGCTCACAGTTGGCGTTCCAATTCATCCCAAATGTGTTCGATGGGTCAGGGCTCTGTGTAGGCCAGTCAAGTTCTGCCACACCGGTCTTGACAAACCATTTCTGTATGGACCTTGCTTTGTGCACGGGCGCATTGTCATGCTGAAACAAGAAAGAGCCTTCCCCAAACTGTTGCCACAAAGTTCGAAGCACAGAATCGTCTAGAATGTCATTGTACGCTGTAGCGTTAACATTTCCCTTCACTGGATCTAAGGGGCCTAGCCTGAACCATGAAAAACAGCCCCAGACCATTATTCCTCCTCCACCAAACTTTACAGTTGGCACTATGCATTTGGGCAGGTAGCATTCTCCTGGCATTCGCCAAACCCAGATTCGTCCGTCGGACTGCCAGCGTGATTCATCACTCCAGAGAACGCGTTTCCACTGCTCCAGAGTCCAATGGCGGCGAGCTTTACACCACTCCAGCCAACACTTGGCATTGTGCATAGTGATCTTAGGCTTGTGTGCGGCTGCTTGGCCTTGGAAACCCATTTCATGAAGCTCCCAACGAACAGTTCTTGTGCTAACGCTGCTTCCAGAGGCAGTTTGGAACTCGGTAGTGAGTGTTGCAATCGAGGACAGATGATTTTTATGCGCTACGTGCTTCAGCACTCGGCAGTCCCATTCTGTGAGCTTGTGTGGCCTACCACTTCGCGGCTGAGTCGTTGTTGCTCCTAGACGTTTCCACTTCACAATAACAGCACTTACAGTTGACCGGGGCAGTTCTAGCAGGGCATAAATTTTACGAACTGACTTGTTGGAAAGGTGGCATCCTATGACGGTGCCACGTTGAAAGTCACTGAGCTCTTCAGTAAGGCCATTCTACTGCCAATGTTTGTCTATGGAGATTGCATGGCTGTGTGCTCTGTCAGCAATGTTTGTGGCTGAAATAGCAGAATCCACTAGTTTGAAGGTGTGTCCACATACTTTTGTATATATAGTGTATATTTTATTGCGAAAACATGTTACTATTGATTTTCCCAAACAGTTTTCACTTGGTTTCCCAAATTAAGCACTGGGTAGCTACAGGAACAAGGTTTGAGAGCCTATGGCATACAGAGTTTGGGCAGAATATCATCTGTCGGGCAGCATGAGTATGCTCCTGAAACAGTGGTTGATGCGTGGAGTGAAATAAGTGTTCTTAAATGTATATTTATTTCTCAGCTGCTCATATTAAGCGCATGCTCCGCTATAAAACCGAAGTAGCCTACAAAACGGACTGGCAGGAAAGGGTACGGCCTCCATTCACTATTTGAGTGCATACAGATGACATGTATTTTTTCACATGCCCCTGTTCCTGCCCATTTGAAAATGGGCCATTCTAAATCAAAACAAATGTTCCATATTAGTAAAGACTAATATTAAATTGAGAATAGTCTGATGGGTGAAAATATGATCACTTGATGAGAGAACAGCTGTGCAGCCAAAGGCAAGGAACAGAGCGCAAGCTTTTTTTGCTACTTTCTCAAATCATCAATAGCCTACAGTCGGACCATGCAGCCCATATATGTTTTGGTTTCTAAGACATTCTAAGGTTTGTATCATTCGCAACTTAAATTGCCAAGTAACTCTAAATCTAGCATATACAGTAGGACCTGTTTCAAATGATGACTTTTAACTCAACATAGCAACTCACTCTGTAATGGGAAAACTATCCATTCTATTTTATTCAGCTATGTTCAATTATATTCTTCTTGCTATAACATCAGATAAAATAAAATAATGGCACATCACTAAGCATATCTTGTCAGCTAAATGAACAAGCCTACAGGCTATGGCATGGAGCATAGCCAGATAACATAGGCCTACAGTAGGCCAACTCATATTCTGTTCTTCTGAAATCCATTTTCTTCATATCATAATGTGTCTTTAGACCTGACTAAAATAAATCATGGATTTATTGTGATGGTGTATATTAAATTTAATTATTATACTTTTTTAAATGTAGATGTTCTAAAGGGCTTGTATGTGTGGAGGCCTGGAGATGCTAAATGTGTTTATGTTCATTAACGGTCAATTACCATGAGACCGGCATACTTTTGCATGACAATAACCGGCTGAGAAAATGTAATGACCGCCACAGCCCTAGACTCACCTCATTTACCACTCTACCTGTTTGTCTCCAACAGACGTTGTGTGATTGGTTCTTCGAGCCGTCAGTGATCCGCTGAGCAAATCTCATTGTGAGACATCGAAACAATTATTTCAAAAATAACCAAAACTTCACTGAAATCCTTCTCATAGTGAGCGGTTTCTCTATTATCTGGAGTGAGACTGAGGAAAACATTGTGTACTGGCTTGTAAGTAATTCAACCAACCACAGTGACAGACACTGGAATTAATGTTTGGCAGCTTTTAGTTTTAGTATCATCTTACATCTTGAAACAACTAGACAGGTCAAAGTAATGTGAAGAACCCCTTCTTTCAGTGAAAGTAAGGCATTTTGTTTAGTAGTTGTGTATACAGCGTCAATTAATAAAATACATTGCCACAAACACCATGAAAAAGATCTGAATTCCAGTGTGAACCGAGGCAGTAGGGGTAACTTACTACAGTAATTAACATTGTCCTTACAGATGTGTATCAGCAGTTTTCATAGACATTAATACCCTCAGAGGACTATCTTCATGAGATTTATGCATACCATCAGATTACCATTAAGTGACTCCACTGTATTGTCCTGAAAACAAACAATTCACACCACACACAGCAATAAATACTCTACCCTTTGAATGAGATGCGATATTAAAGAATGAGTCTGTCAAGTGCGAAGTTAATTTGCATCTGTATACTGCACCAAAACAACTCTCTTCCACCCACCTCCACCACGTCCATTGTGAACCCATCAGATAGAGGCTCACAGAAGCACATACCTATCTGGACGCTATGCAGAGGAGATGGATCTTGTGCATTTTGAGCATCAGATAGCCCCTTGTCAGGGTTAGTATTGATCCAATGCTCCACCGCTCCTTTGTGAGAGCAGCAGCTGCTTCAGGGGCCTTTTAGATAAGCATGGGGGAATAATTTTTTCTCTTGAAAAAAAAAGACGCTTTCAGTGTTCCATTTACATTTTACATTTTAGTCATTTAACAGACGCTCTTATCCAGAGCGACTTACAGTTAGTGAGTGCATACATTTTCATACTGGCCCCCCGTGGGAAACGAACCCACAACCCTGGCGTTGCAAGCGCCATGCTCTACCAACTGAACTACAGGAAAACGTTCAATTTATTCAACACTCCGTTGCTTTTGGAATTAAAAAGGTTGTAGTTGTCTCCCTCCTGAACACGAAAGCGACAAATAAACATTAGCGTTCAACTTCAGGCGCTGGAAATCATGAAGTGAGAAAACAGCTTTATCGATGTTTTACTCTAACTACTACCCCCCCCCTTTTTTATTTCTATACATTTTAAATCATAATTGAAAAGTAATCATTCTTATGGGTAAAAAAAACACTAGCAGCACAGTTTATGATGTATATCTGTCCTTTCCTTATAGCTTCACTGATCATTATGGTATTTGTCACTGTTACCGGGTAAGTCACCACCACCGGGTCTCCCAGCCTATGGTATCTCACTGAGCCATGAATGGCGCTGAGACCCTCCCAGGGATGAGTCATAGCCCCTGCCTGGGCTGACACCAGCACCTCATTCACAGCCAATAATGAGACATGCTAATGAGAAGGCCGGCCGCCCTACATGCTAGCCATTATGCAGTGCTATGATTCATGCTCTGTTCTGTAGGAAAACATCATCAGGCCTGGTGCATTGTGAGTCCAGAGATTAACTGCATGATGAAGTCTTTCTATAGTATCAGGGTGATTATATTTGATCTATGTTTCTTATTTTTCGGCCATGTGGTGTAGGAAATCAGAGAGCACCTGCTTTTGGTGTGCATGTGAATGGATTCAATATTGGCTTCATGCAATGTAAAATACATGTGGTCTACTTGAATTAATATTGAACATGTTATATTGAAAACCTTGTTTTAGTATGGGTTTTCACCAGGGGTGCAACTTTTACTGGGGACCGGGGGTTCATGTCCCCTCCACATTCTAAAATTGCCTTTTTGCCCCCACCCCCCAGTTTTACCATTGCAATGTGACAAAAAGCGGCAACAGTGTGCTTTAGGACCATGCGAACGCCTCCAAGCTGTCGGATAGGCAGTTTGGAGTGTTCAGCCGGCTGGATTTAGGACTGCTCGGACACAATAGAGCAGGCTGACAGGCTGTGTGACGGCAAAGCTTCTGGAAGGCTGGCTGGAGAAGCAAGGGAGAGTTGAGCATAGTTCAGTGAGTATGTGTTGCGCTTTTTCACCGAGTTGTAAAAGCAAGCAGAGCACAAACTGGCTACTATTTAGTTGACTGATGTAGCTGGAAAGGTAACTGCTGTTTAACTTAATAGAAAAAAAACTAAACTAGTGTTTATCCGCAGTGCTGAGCTAGTAACTGACATGTAACGTTAGCTAATGTTTCATCCCCTCTAGACTGAGGTGAATGAATAAGCTATGCTAGCTAGTACAGTGCCTTGCAAAAGTATTAATCCCCCATGGCGTTTTTCCTATTTTGTTGCATTTCAACCTGTAATTTAAATTGATTTTTATTTGGATTTCTTGTAATGGATATACACAAAATAGTCCAAATTGGTGAAGTGAAATGAAAAAAATTACTTGTTAAAAAAAAATCAAAAACATTTATAACGGAAAAGTCGTGCGCGCATATGCATTCACCCCCTTTGCTATGAAGCCCCTAAATAAGATCTGGTGCAACCAATTACCTTCAGAAGTCACATAATTAGTTAAATACCCATGGGGCGGCACACAATTGGCCCAGCGTCGTCCAGGGTAGGGGAGGGAATGGCCGGCAGGGATGTAGCTCAGTTGGTAGAGCATGGTGTTTGCAACGCCAGGGTTGTGGGTTTGATTCCCACGGGGGGCCAGTATGAAAAAAATAAATAATAATATATATATATATATATATATATATATATATATATATATAAAATAATGTATGCACTCTAACTGTAAGTCGCTCTGGATAAGAGCGTCTGCTAAATGACTTAAATGTAATTTAATGTAAATAAAGTCCACCTGTGTGCAATCCAATCCAATTGAGAATCTGTGGTATGACTTAAAGATTGCTGTACACCAATCCCAGTGGCTAGATGTGCCAAGCTTATAGAGACATACCCCAAGAGACTTGCAGCTGTAATTGCTGCAAAAGGTGGCTCTACAAAGTATTGACTTTGGGGGGGGGGGGGGGGTGAATAGTTATGCACGCTCAAGTTTTCAGTTTTTCTGTCTCATTTCTTGTTTGTTTCACACCTAAATATATTTTGCATCTTCAAACTGGTAGGCATGTTGTGTAAATCAAATGATACAAACCCCACCCCCAAAATCAATTTTAATTCCAGGTTGTAAGGCTTAAAAATAGGAAAAATGCCAAGGGGGTGAATACTTCCGCAAACCACTGTAGCTACCACAGCCAGGTCAGCTCTAGCCTCTAGTTATCTGTCAGATAGCGATATGAGGCAGCTATTATTACTATCTAACAGTTGTTGTTTGTATGGAAATGTTTTGTAGCCTTTGTTTTGTCCAGTTTCAGAAGTAAATTAACTTGGCTAGCTTTTGCCAGTTGATGTACCGTTAAAGAGAGCTGGCCAAAAGTTGGCTAATGTTAGCTATTATTTTTGCTCAATCACACTAGACCTGAATCAAACGATGAAACCATCTGCCAAATGATTGAATATTGATATTCTGACGTGTTTTCAGTGCAATATGAGTTTTATAAGTCAGTATGGCAATGTAACATTATTGATCTGTCAGTTTCCCTAACTAATTCCCTACTTTTCATTCTGACAGTAATAACAGCTTTAACATTACAGGCATCACTGTTATGGTGCACAGTTGAGGTCTGGACAAGACCGATTTCTTTATCCCGCCCACACCCGCTGGCTTTCTGTCCGACTACCGCAAGAACTGGTCCAAAACCCAACCACAGTCCCGCAATGTTATTTTAGGTGTATGTGATGGAGCTCACTTGCCAGCCATGGTCCCAGCAATGTTGCGCCCTATAGGCAATATCAAATGCGCAAAAATAACTTAAGAAATTACCAGAGATTATCACATGGCACAATATTGTATTACTGGGCTATATCAGCCAATTTGCTAGATGTAGTTTGAAGAGAGCAGAGTTGGAGAGACTTGCACTTTCTCTTGAGCTATTTTTATAGCCTACCTTTTAGGAGTGGGAAGATTTTCAGACTGAGAAATATGGGTGATCAATATTTAGGCCTATTTCTAGGCAATGTGCTAAACTATAGCCTAATCATAGGCCTATTTAGGAAGTACATTTCCTTGGAAAGATAACTGCCCCTTGCTTCTCCGCCCATGCATAGGCTATACAGTAGCCTACTCTATTTAATTGAGACCACATGTGCACCTGATCTCGCAGGTATGGCTACTGAACTGGAAGCAGCAAGAATGATGACAGTGACACTTCCTACATTTTGCATAGGCCTATAGGATATAGCCTACATTTTAGGAGGACGATTTGCAGGCAGAGACAAATAAATGGGTAATCAATACTCATTGAAAATGAAAAGGCACAACGTTCGCTCACAATAGTAGCCTAACCTATGTGCGCGATGTGCCTTTTCCTTTTCAATGATGATTACATTTTTTGGATTGTACTTCGACTCACGTTGGTTGAGCGCCCTCCACTTCTTTCCATTATCAATATTTATTTACAGACACTGTAGTAAACTACAGTCTAATCATATTTAAGTTAATTCATATTAAAGTTAACTGCCACGTGATTCTCTGCCCATGTAGGCAGCCTACTCTATTTCATTGAGAACACACGTACTAGGGGCACTTGAACTCTCACACCCAACTAGGAGAGGTAGGCTACTGAAGTTGAAGCAGTGAATTGTGAATAATGCGAAAAATATGTGCTTTTAAAACAATAGGCAGGCTAAAGCATACAAAGTAGAAAGAGGACAGTTTCCAAATAATCTGTGGGACAACAAAAATATTTCCATCCCAAAAATATTTTCATTGTCTGTCTGACCGCCCGCTCCCACCTGCAGCGTGAAAAATGCAGACCGCGCCGCAATGATCTCTGTCGGGACCCGCAGGTCCCGCAGGCATCCTGTGGCAATGCAGGCTTCTAGTGCAGTCAGTACACAACACTACGCTCATCATATCTTAGCAGGATCAGATGGTGACAGGGGACCCAGCAGGATCAGACAGCCAGGGAAGACCAGTCTACGGAGCTCAGTTTAATTTTGCAGTATATTAACAATATCAGTGAATGATACAAAGTTCCATCTTGAATTGATGGGTAGACCTACAGCCTAAGCTTAAAGCTACAGTCCGGGATCTGGGAATAATGGTCATCCATTGATTCTATTTTTGGATAATATAATGTATAAATGTACACCAAGGTCATTCTTTGTCATGCCTCATTTTAGGAGGATCAGATGGTGACAGGGGTCTTGAGGAAGACCTGGTAGAAAATATTGATCATGATGAATGGATACAGATATTCAGAAAGTATTCAGACCCCTTGACTTTTCCCACATTTTGTTACGTTACAGCCTTATTCTAAAATTGATCAAATGTTATTTTTTCCTCATCAATCTACACACAATACCCCATAATGACAAAGCAAAAACAGGTTTTTAGAAATTTTTGAAATATGACATTTACATAAGTATTCAGACCATTTACTCAGTACTTTGTTCAAGCACCTTTGGCAGTGATTACAGCCTCAAGTCTTCTTGGGTATGACGCTACAAGCTTGGCACACCTGTAATTGGGGAGTTTCTCCCATTCTTCTCTGCAGATCCTCTCAAGCTCTGTCAGGTTGGATGGGGAGCGTCGCTGCACAGCTATTCTCAGGTCTCTCCAGAGATGTTCGGTCGGGTTCAAGTCCGGGCTCTGGCTGGGCAATTCAGAGACTTGTCCCGAAGCCACTCCTGCGTTGTCTTGGCTGTGTGCTTAGGGTCGTTGTCCTGTTGGAAGGTGAACCTTCGCCCCAGTCTGAGTTCCAGAGCCCTCTGGAGCAGGTGTTCATCAAGGATCTCTCTGTACTTTGCTCTGTTCATCTTTCCCTCGATCCTGACTAGTCTCTCAATCCCTGCCGCTGAAAATAATCCCCACAGTATGATGCTGCCACAACCATGCTTCACCATAGGGATGGTGCCAGGTTTCCTCCAGACGTGACGCTTGGCATTCAGGCCAAAGAGTTCAATCTTGGTTTCTCATGGTCTGAGAGTCTTTAGCTGCCTTTTGGAAAACTCCAAGTGGGCTGACATGTGCCTTTTACTGAGGAGTGGGATCTGTCTGGCCACGCTCCATAAAGGCCTGATTGGTGGAGTGCTGCAGAGATGGTTGTACTTCTGGAAGGTTCTCCCATCTCAACAGAGGAACTCTGGAGCTCTGTCAGAGTGACCATCGGGTTCTTGGTCACCTCCCTGACCAAGGCCCTTCTCCCCCGATTGCTCAGTTTGGCTGGGCGGCCAGCTCTAGGAAGAGTCTTGGTGGTTCCAAACTTCTTCCATTTAAGAATGATGGAGGCCACTGTGTTCTTGGGGACCTTCAATGCCGCAGACATGTTTGGTACCCTTCCCCAGATCTGTGCCTCGACACAATCCTGTCTCAGAGCTCTACGGACAATTCCTTCGACCTCATGGCTTGGTTTTTTCTCTGACATACACTGTCAACTGTGGGACCTTATATAGACAGATGTGTGCCTTTCCAAATCATGTCCAATCAAATGAATTTACCACAGGTGGACTCCAATCAAGTTGTAGAAATATCTCAAGGATGATCAATGGAAACAGGATGCACCTGAGCTCAATTTTGAGTCTCATAGCAAAGGTTATGAATGCATATGAAATAATGTTTTTATTGTTTATTTTAGATATATACATTTGCACAAACCTGTTTTCACTTTGTCTGGGATATTGTGTGTAGATTGATGAGGATAAAAAAAAAAAAACAATTTTAGAATAAGGCTCTAACGTAACAAAATGTGGAAAAAGTCAAGGGGTCTGAATACTTTCCGAATGCACTGTATGTTTGAATGCCTAGTCATGTTCATATAATCTCAGACATAAATTACTGCAGTTTAAGACCATCCATAGAACATACAATATGCTAGTGAAACACAAAAGGGGACATATTTGCATATGTTATGGTCTTGTGAAGGCTGGCTGAATTCTGGCAAAGAGTATGTCCTTTTATCTCAGCATTTCTACAGATTCTCCTATCTCCCTGTCTTTGTTTCCTTGGAAATGTTGATACTGGAGACTGTTATTCAAAGAAACTGTGTAACCAAGCATTTATACCCAAAGGGGTTCTACCTGGAACCAATTAGGGTTCTCCTATGGGGACAGCCAAAGAACCCCTTTGGAACCCTTTTTGCTAAGAGTGTATAGTGTGCACATTTGTTATACACATTTTGTTGTGTTACAGTGTGAATTTTAAAAAAACATCTCGCCCATGTACACACAATACCCCATCATGACAAAGTGAAAACATGTTTTTAGAAAGGTTTGCAAATGTATTGAAAATGAAATACAAAAATATATAATTCACACCCCTGAATCAATACATGTTAGAATCACCTTGGCAGCGATTACAGCTGTGAATCTTTGGATTGTACAATATTATTTTCAAAAATGTTCAAGCTCTGTCAAATTGGTTGTTAATCATTGCTAGACAACCATTTTCAAGTCTTGCCATAGTGGAGTAACTACAATGTTGTTGATCCATCCTCAGTTTTCTCCTATCACAGCCATTAAACTATGTAACTATTTTAAAGTTAACATTGGCCTCATGGTGAAATCAGCTGAGCGGTTTCCTTCCTCTCCGGTAACTGAGTTAGGAAGGACGCCTGTTGTTGTGACTGGGTGTATTGATACACTATCAAAAGTGTAATGAATAACTTCACCATGCTCAAAGTGATATTCAATGTCTGCTTTTATGTTTTGTTTTACCCATCTACCAATAGGTGCCCTTCTTTGCCAGGCAATGGAAAACCTCCCTGGTCTTTGTGGTTGAATCTATGTTTGAAATGCACTGCTCGACGGAGTAACCTTACAGACAAAATGTGGAAAAACATGGTGGTCATGATAAAGCATCTCTCAATTCAATTTCAATTGAAGGGCTTTATTGGCATGGGAAACGTATGTTAACATATCTCTCTCTCTCTCTCTCTCTCTCTCTCTCTCTCTCTCTCTCTCTCTCTCTCTCTCTCTCTCTCTCTCTCTCTCTCTCTCTCTCTCTCTCTCTCTCTCTCTCAATTCAATTTCAATTTCAATTTAAGGGCTTTATTGGCATGGGAAACGTGTGTTAACATTGCCAAAGCAAGTGAAGTAGATAGTAAACAAAAGTGAAATAAACAATAAATATTAACAGTAAACATTACACTCAGAAGTTTCAAAAGAATAAAGACATTTCAAATGTCATATTATGTATATATACAGTGTATATATACTCTCTCTCTCTCTCTCAGTGGTGACACTTCATAAGACCCAGCTCATGGAAAGGTGCAGGGTGGGGGAGGGTTTCAAAAGGGTAAGTGATTGCCCTCTAGGGGACGAGGGAAAAAAACAGGCCCCAACCTCCAATAGCACTGCTGGCTGCCACCCAGAGCCCGACAACGGGGGTGCAGCCTGAGCCGAGCACTAGCAGGGAGGGAGACCGACACTGTACTGTTGCCTCTTGACACAGCAAACTCAACAAGGAGGGAGAGAGGGAGCACAGACGTTGGTGTCGGAGCAGGGTGTTTAGTGCATGCATGCACCTAGACGGGCGTCAGACCACGTCAACGTTATGCTAAAGAGCAATAGCGTCAACATGACGCTCTTTATAACAATTTATTAGATACAGTTGGTTGATTGAAATATTATCTTACTTTTTTTTTTAGAGTGGGTATCAATTGATTAATATTAGATTACTAAACAGTATTTACAAAAGTATTATTATTATAAAATCAACAAAAAGTGCATTGCTCATCATAGTGTGAATTATTAGAACAAATTATCATAAAACAGGTGAACTAATGAGATTTCTGTTAATTAATTAAATTTAATAAACAGCAGCATGCAATTAACAAGGCCTGAAAACGTGTGATTCTGTTATTGCCATGTAGCCTAATAACTGTGAATTACACTATCGCTGATAAAGGCTACTGAGGTCCACGCGCCACTGATGTTACAATGTATCCAGTCCGCGCGCTGCAACAGTGTCCAAGCGCCACCTTCAGTGTATTCAATTTAGGAGAAAAAAAGAAACAACAACTGTAAATGGATACATTTTCTAGGCGCGTGAGTCGGATACATTATTACTAGGCTGCTGTGCATATCTCCTACTCTTTCCTTGCTGACAATCTGACTGAATTTCTTTCAGCACAACTAAAGCCATACACGCGGAGAGTTTTATCATTTGCGCTCCTTATTGCTTGTTCATGTTCGGAGCACTGTGAGCTAAGTGTATGTTTAATATGCATGTCTCGCGCAGCATGGGTCCAGACACTGTACCACACTACCTACCTCCAAATCCCACCTCCAATGAGAGCTAGGAAGGGCGTTCTAAAGGGTTAAGGGACTGTATGGAGTCTGTTGGGCGGAATGGAGGGGACGTGATTGGATACTTATCAATGACGTAATGGACATGAAAAAGCTAATAACTAGTTAAGAAGGCAGTTTGTAACTCTGGAAAAGAGAGCAGAGCTTGAGACACAGAGGACGTGGACACATTGGTTAAGCGAATACAGAGACTTGGCAGTGGGGTGTTAGAAACTGCAACGTCTGGGGGAAGATAACTTTAAAAAGAGACCATGGTGCAGCACACCGACAACAGCGAGACGGAGGGCAGCATGTCAAGGGAGGCTACAGATTCAGAGGAGAGCGAATTTATGGCTTGCAGCCCGGTGCCGATAAACCCAGACTGGTGCAAGACAGCAACCGGTCATATAAAGAGACCTATGAATGCATTTATGGTTTGGTCCAAAATTGAAAGAAGAAAGATCATGGAGCAGTCTCCGGACATGCATAACGCAGAGATTTCCAAAAGGCTGGGAAAGCGATGGAAGATGCTAAAGGACAGTGAAAAGATTCCCTTCATCAGGGAAGCAGAGAGGCTCCGGTTAAAACACATGGCTGATTATCCCGATTACAAGTATAGACCCAAGAAAAAGCCAAAGCTCGACAGTTCAAAACCATCAGCACCATCTCCTGAGAAATCTTGCAGCAAAATGGCAAAGACTCCCGGTAAGAAATGCTCCAAAATAAAGGCTAAGACCCATTCTAAATCGTCTCACAGCTACGGAGATGACTGTGTGTTCCCAAAAGTTACAAAGACGGTTAAAACTGAACTCACAGATGATGATGACGATGATGAATACGAGGAGGCCTATCGTATGCGGATTAAACAGGAGGACGAGGAGCAGATGAGGCCATATAATGTAGCAAAAGTTCCCGCGAGCCCAACTTTGAGCTCCTCCGCTGAGTCCGAGGGGACCAGCATGTATGAAGAAGTGCGGAATGCGGCACCGAACAGACTGTTTTACAATTTCAAAAACATTACTAAGCAGAGCACAATGTACCCTGCTTCCGTCTCACCAGCATCTTCTAGGTCTGTTTCCACATCTTCCAGTGAGGACGCGGACGACTTGCTTTTTGACTTCAGTTTAAATTTCGCCCCCAGCGCTCACGGGCAGGAGCTGGGCAACACGAATTCAGGAAATCTCTCCCTCTCTCTTGTGGATAAAGATTTGGACTCTTTCAGCGAGGGCAGTCTGGGCTCTCACTTTGAATTTCCAGACTATTGCACACCAGAGCTCAGTGAAATGATAGCAGGGGACTGGTTGGAGGCGAACTTTTCTGACTTGGTGTTCACATACTAAATTTAAAAGATCCGAGTAATAACAGAGAATGACAAATGAAATTATATGTCCTGTTCAAGTTGTTCCTATAGCCCTGCCTCCTCTGTGGTTTCTAGGGGTCCGGGGGAGGAGACGAGGTGAGGTTTGAGGAATGAGATGCTTATGAAGCTGGTAGCCTACTGTAGCAAAAAAAAGTCTGCAGACGTTTTTCTGACAGCATGACAGGGTTTTATGGATTTTTCTGTAGGTCTACAATTACTATTCAACTAAAACGGACCACAAAGGGAAAAATCTGTGAACTTCTATGCATCTTATCCTCTTAAAACTGCAGGGAGCTGAACACGTAGGACTGTGGACTGACCTAAAGCAAATCTGTGAACTGACAATGTTCAGGATGTTACTTTACAACGGTTTTATGTAATTTCTATATGCCGCAAACGTTTTTTTTTTTGTAACTGATTCAGTTTACCTCCTGATTTGAAATTTAAGCAGCCTAAACCTCTTCAGAATACAGGTGTGGAGGAAACATTTTGATACATAACAGACCTCATCTTTTTAAAAGAAAAGTAAGATATTTTCAGGCATATTTTTGTACAGTTAAAAGGGAACGTTCTTACTGTGCTTTCAGTGAGTTTCAGGCACTTCTTCCCTTTATCATTTGTTTTAGCATGCAAGGGAGTCCTGGTTTTAAGGATTAAGTTAAATTAAAACTTGCATCAAAATGCCTTGTGGATTTTAAGGTTTTGTACAGTTGTAGAGCAGATTTGTTCAGTATTTGTAGACAATACAATGGCATCATGGGGACAACATACCTCAGTGCTGGGACTAGTTTCAAGATTGTATATGTACTGTAATATAGTAAAGTTAGGAGTTTATGTATATCATACTCGTGATATGTGGATGGGTCCCAAATCGCAGGTGTGAAACTGGATTTTGGTATTTTTTATGGCACATACTGTTTTTCCCCCCTCATTTTTTGTGCAATATATACTCTTAAAATACAGACCATCTGCATTTTTGTAGCAAGTGATGAAAAAACAGCCTTGTGCACTGTCAACATCATTACCTGTCATGATGCGGAAGTCTGCCTTGACAGAAAATAAATAAATCAGCTGGAACTGATACAAAATGACTTAATATGGCCGTGTGGTGTGATACATTTAAAAGACAAAACAAAGATACCAATTTGAATGTTATTTGACCCACTAGTGTGCATATTGGGCATATCCAAAACATATCTCAACCAAACTGTGTAAAACCCCAAACTTCTGGAAGGAAAAAAAAGAGAAGTACTGCAAGGGACTTTTATGTGGGTGGTCTGGCAAAAGTCAAACAAGCAAGCAAAAAATAACATTCCATAGTCCTGTTTCATGAAATGAAACGTTTTATTTTAAACTGAAGACTGCCTTCTTTTCTTAAACATTAACCATAAACCTGTATTTTTTTTGCACTTCAGAAAGATATTGTTTATTTTTATGTGGGTCTTACATATGAAGTCTGTTTGAATACAATGTTTGGAATATGACCTAATTATATGCCAGGAAAATGTTAAAAGGTTCATGGCAGTAGTTATTTCACGTTCCAAGTGTGAATCTCTCTTTGACACATCTTTTAATAAACAAGTACATACCACCATCAACTGTCCTTTCAGTTTGTGAATAATAAATTATGTACACGTGCTACTTTGCTGATCATGAAAAGGTGTCATGACAGAAAATGTTAGATGCATATTTTTGTCAGAACAGACAGCCTTATGGCCATAGAAAACATATACATTGTATTGCATGGGAACAACAACAATTTTGTTTGGTATATGCATATTCCATAGGAATAGTAATGAGGAGTACATAACAACATTGCATATTGGCCAAACTCAACTGAAATGGACTCAAACTGTAAAATCACATTGAATAAAATGAAAAGGTATACATGCAAACTACAGTCTTGAAATATGTTGCAATCTACACTGAGTGTACAAAACATTAGGAATGCCTTCCTAATATTGAATTGCACCCCCTTTTGCCGTCAGGACAGCCTCAATTTGCCGGGGCATGGACTCTACAAGGTGTCGAAAGCATTCCACAGGGATGCTGGCCCATGTTGACTCCAATGCTCCCCACAGTTGTGTAAAGTTGGCTGGATGTCCTTTGGGTGGTCAATTATTGATACACATGGGAAACTCTTGAGCGTGAAAAACCCAGCAGCATTGCAGTTCTTGACACACTCAAACCGTTGCGCCTGGCACCCACTACCATACCCCGTTCAAAGGCACTTACATCTTTTGTCTTGCCCATTCACCCTCTGAATGGAACACATACACAATCCATGTCTCAAACCTTTAACCTGTCTCCTGCCCTTCATCTACACCGATTGAAGTGGATTTAACAGGTGAAATAAATAAGGGATCATAGCTCTCACCTGGATTCACCTGGTTAGTCTGTCATGGAAATAGCAGGTGTTCCTAATGTTTTGAACACTCAGCATATATGTTCTTCCTAACCTAGTTCTCCTGTTACATGCATACTGTGCCTATAAGGACACCGTAGCTTTAAGAAATTGAAAATCACTCTCCAGCATGCTGTGCAATGTGATTGGTGAGATTGTGTGTCCTCTTTGAAATGGTGTTGGTAACCAGAGAAGGCCCTCTCAACATGTGTGCCTGCCTAGTGCCTACTGGCCAGTTCGCTCCCTCTCAATGCCTGATTCAGAATTCCCCATCTGAGCTAAAACACAACATCTCATCCTAGAATATAAATTATTACATTGCAAGAGGTAAACGAATAGAACGCTCAACGCTGCATGCATCAATTCAACAGTTGTTTAGCATTGCTGTTTACCGGGCAAACTGAAATATGTTCAAAAGCATTGGCATTTATGTTATAAAAATGTCAAGTTGTCTTCACAATTTCATTTGTAAACAAATATTGAAGCATGGGGGAAAGCGTCCTATCAGTTATTGATAGGCCTATGTCAGTTATTGATAGGCCTATGTCAGTTATTGATAGTTCTACGTCAGTTATTGATAGGCCTACGTCAGTTATTGATAGGCCTATGTCAGTTATTGATAGGCCTATGTCAAATCTGATATGGATTTATGTGTGCGTAATAATAACAACAACATAAGCATCACTCATGACTCCAGATCCATAGGGAGAAAAGTAAGACTATTCAGAAATACACATGATTTGACGGTTGAGCAGTATGATCAATAACATACATGTAGAAAGGCTGTTGGCAGCAACAGAGGTTGAGAATAAAGTTCTCATTCAACTAAAAACCCACATGAAATATACTATGTAGGATTACTTCAGTATAAACACAAACATGTACTGTCAAATACATAACTTGATTGCTCTGCTGGTTGATGAATAGGGAGAATATATATACAGTGCCTTCAGAAACGATTCCCTTGACTTATTCCACATTTTGTTGTGTTGCAGCCTGAATTCAAAATTGATTAAATATACACTACCGGCCAAAGGTTTTAGAACACCTACTCATTCAAGGGTTTTTCTTTATTTTTACTATATTCTACATTGTAGAATAATAGTGAAGACATCAAAACTATGAAATAACACATATGGAATCATGTAGTAACCAAAAAAGTATTAAACAAATCAAAATATATTTGAGATTTGAGATTCTTCAAATAGCCACCCTTTGCCTTGATGACAGCTTTGCACACTCTTGGGATTCTCTCAACCAGCTTCATGAGGTAGTCACCTGGAATGCATTTCAATTAACAGGTGTGCCTTGTTAAAAGTTAATTTGTGGAATTTCTTTCCTTCTTAATGCATTTGAGCCAATCAGTTGTGTTGTGACAAGGTAGGGGGGTATACTGAAGACCCATCTACACACAATACCCCATAATCACAAAGTGAAAACATGATTTTAGACATTTTTAGCAAACTTATTGAAAATGTAATACAGAAATATCTCATTTACATAAGCATTCACACCCCTGAGTTAATACATGTTAGAATCAACTTTGGCAGCGATTACAGCTGAAAGTCTTTTTGGGTGTCTCTAAGAGCTTTGCACACCTGGATTGTACAACATTTACACATTATTCATAAAACAATTCTTCAAGCTCTGTTAAGTTGGTTGTTGATCATTGCTAGACAGCCATTTTCATGTCTTGCTATAGGTTTTCAAGCCGATTTAGGTCAAAACTGTAACTAGGTTACTCAGGAACATTCAGTGCTGTTTTGGTAAGCAACTCCAGTGTATATTTGGCCTTGTGTTTTATGTTATTTCCCTGCTGAAAGGGGAATTTGTCTCCCAGTGTCTGTTGGAATGCAGACTGAACCAGGTTTTCTTCTAGGATTTGCCTATGCTTAGCTCTATTCCGTTTCTTTTTATCCTAAAAAACGTCCTAGTCCTTGTCGATGACAAGCATACCCATAACATGTTGCAGACACCACCATGCTTGAAAATATGAAGAGTGGGACTCAGTGATGTGTTGTGTTGGATTTTCCCCAAACATAACACTTTTATATTCAGGACATAAATTAATTTTTCTGTGCAATTCTTTTTGCAGTTTTTCTTTAGTGCATTATTGCAAACAGAATGCATGTTTTGGAATATTTTTATTCTGTACAGGCTTCCTTCCTTTTCTCTGTCATTTTGTTTAGTATTGTGGAGTAACTACAATGTTGTTGATCCATCCTCAGTTTCCTCCTATCACAGCCATTCAACTCTGTAACTGTTTTAAAGTCACCATTGGCCTCATGGTGAAATCCCTGAGCGGTTTCCTTCTTCTCCGGCAACTGAGTTAGGAAGGACGCCTGTATCTTTGTAGTGGCTGGGTGTATTGATAAACCATTCAATGTGTAATTCATAATTTCACCATGCTCAAAGGGATATTCAATGTCTGCTTTTTGTATTTTTATCCATCTACCAATAGGTGTCCTTCTTTGCGAGGCATTGGAAAACCTTTCGGGTCTTTCTGTTTGAAATTCACCGATCGACTGAGGAACCTTACAGATAATTGTATGGGTTACAGAGATGAGTTAGTCATTCAAAAATCATGTTAAAAACTATTATTGCACACAGAGTCCATGCAACTTATTATGTGACTTCTTAAGCACATTTGTACTCCTGAACTTATTTAGGCTTGCCATAACAAAGGGGTTGAATACTTGACTCAAGACATTTCAGCTTTTAATTTTTAATTTATTTGTACACATTTCTAAAAACATAATTCCACTTTGACAATATGGGGTATTGTGTGTAGGCCAGAGACACAAAATCTCAATTTAATCCATTTAAAATTCAGGCTGTAACACAACAAAATGTGGAAAAAGTCAAGGGGTGTGAATACTTTCTGAAGGCACTGTAATAGCACGACTGTTGCTTTACTGCTTAGGTTACTTTAATTGAAGCCAAGGGAAATAAGGCCTTCTCGCTCAAAACTGTTTATGCAATGTACACTCAGTTTATTAGGTACACCACCCTGTTCATGAAAATGGTTAGCTCAGTGAGTTATGTGGCCGTGGCTTGCTATATAAAGGGGACAGACAGGCATCGAGGCATTCAGTGACTGTTCGATTGAACGTTGAAATGGGCAAAACTAGTGACCTAAGCGACTTTGAGCATGGTATGATCGTTGGTGCAAGGCACGCTGGTTCCAGTATCTCAGAAACGGCCGGCTTCTTGGGCTTGTCATGCACGACAATGTCTAGGGTTTACAGAGAATGGTGCGACAAACAAAAAACATCCAGTCAGCGGCAGTCCTGTGGGCGAAAACAGCAAGCAAACAGCCGCTAGGCGGGCCACAAACAGGCAAATAACGGCGCAGTACAACAGTGGTGTGCAGAACGGCATCTCGGAAAGCACAACTCGTCGGTCCTTGTCACGGATGGGCTATTGCAGCAGACGACCACACCGGGATCCACTCCTATCAGCTAAAAACAAGACAAAGTGGCTGCAGTGGGCACGCGATCACCAACACTGGGGCAATTGAGGAGTAGAAAAACAGAGTCTGGTCTGACGAATCCCGGTTCCTGTTGCGTCATGCTGATGGTAGAGTAAGGATTTGGCGTAAGCAGCATGAGTCCATGGCCCCATCCTGCCTGATGTCAAAGGTATAGGCTGGTGGCGGTGATGTAGTGGTGTGGGAAATGTTTTCCTGGCACACGTTAAGTCCCTTCATAAAAATTGAGCAACGTTTACATGCCCCGAAGAATTCAGGCTGTTCTGGAGGCAAAGGGGGGTCCTACCCGGAATGGATGGGTGTACCTAATGAGCTGGTCACTGAGTGTATAGCTCAGCAATAATCCATACACATAGCACACAACATTTTATGAATGCTAAAATAAATTATCAACATTTTGAAATATCAAAACTAATTTGTGATGACATTTGTTGGTTTTCACTTTTCATAGTGTGGAGTACTGGTGTCTGACATGGATGACTATAAATCCATGGAGATGCTGCCTTTGTCACCACTGAGAACAGGTGGGTACAAAACCTCACCAGTAACCTATCAGAAGTCAGGAAGAGCCCTGCAAGGCTAAAACTGATCTGTGCAAATCACACCAATGGAATCTAATGATGAATATTTGCCATGCGTGACTGCTCAGGTTTAGCCCTCCCATTAAGTCAGTTTGCAAATCTGTAATAAAACATTTATCTAGCTATTACTTTACCTGACCTATTGGTCAAAGGTACTAATGGATTCCCGGGCAATTCCCAATAGAATCTGAACATTGATTTTGTGTTTCTCTGAAATATCTGCTCTGGGCTAATGCCATTGGTACACGGTGAAATGAAATTAGTGACCCGTTGAAATTTCCCTTCTATTTCCTCCTTAAATAAATAAATGGAAATCTAGAATGCTCAGGAGACATTGAATGAGATACCATCCGAGGCAAACTCCAGGCAGGGAGAAATGGCTGTGACAAAAGAAAGTAATTTCCAATCCCTTGAGCTCTTAAATCATTCATATAACCCTGTATGTCATGGCCAAACGCTGTACGTGACACCTATACAAAACCCTCTGCCAAAGAACTGAGGGGCTGATGGGTGATTTTCTGATTTGCCAAGTTACTTAAAGCGGACATCTGAACAATTTCATCACTGTCTCGGCCCAGAGGCTCAGTCAAACCCTAGGTGGCTCATCTCTGTCATACTCTGTTGCTGTTGAATCAGGTCATTTTAAGGTATATTTGATGATTTGCACAGATCTCTGAGTCTTTCCCCTCCCATTTTTGCTATGCACTGTGCTGTAGCAGAAAAGTGCATTACGTCACCTATCTGGCTAGCTCAGAGAGACCCAGGAGGACCCCTGTTGTGCTGTGGCTTCACATGTCCCCTTCTCTCAGCGGGGATGGTCCAATAAAACATGGCTGTGGGAATAGCTACAGTAGCGTAGCCTCCACAGCTAAAGGTCTCAGAACAACACACAGCGCTGTTTGCCTAAAGATAAATATGTTTGGTGTCGGTAGAATTGACGAATGGGCAGGATTTGTGCCCTCTTCAAATCTGTGTTTTAATGAGGATGACACCCCTCCAGGCCTCTCTACATGATGGTATTTAGGCTCACCATGCTGCTATATACAGTCAATACTTTGCATTTCCTTTCCCTGCAGCCGAGCCTGACAGTTAACTGCGATGATGCAACAACAACAACAGAGGCAACTGATCCCTATTGTCCCAGGTAGTTCATGATTTTTCCAGGATCCATTTTTAGTATAGAGAATATGCATTTGGACGCTAATTTATTGTGTAACCTTATATACGAGCTCATATCTGTACCTTTAATGTCCCCCGTAAATAGTCCTAGAGAATTTGTCTGTGGAAATGGCTGTATAACAGGCCAGTGTCCACTGCTCTCATCTTGGCCCCAGGCCTTTCCTTCTGTTGATGGGTATCCATTTTCTGCTGCTCCCTCTCTCTCTGCATGGGAGACGATGAGAGAGAGGGGGGGAGAGAGAGGCAGAGAGAGAGAGGGAAAGAGATGGAGGGAGCGAGGGAGAGAGAGACATGTGGGAGGCAGGAAGTGAGCGAGAGCGAGGGGATAGGTGGAAAGAGAGGAAATAGGGAGAGCGAGAGAGAGCAGAGAGAGAGAGAGAGAGAGAGAGAGAGAGAGAGAGAGAGAGAGAGCATCAGTCCCATCTGTAGCAGTGATATTTACCATCGCCATCTCTTCACATTTGTGAGTAGGAAGGTGAAGACCCATTCCCCAAGCCAGCACAACGCAGACAGAAATGCACTCTCAATATAAACGGGTTAACCTTTTACTGCAGTGGACTAAATCAGGGTCACACAGAGGGTTTCTTGGTAGTCTTAAACAAATCTACTTTGAAACAAAAGAATATACACCTCATACACATGGTTATGGGCTTAAAAAAAGAAGACACCTGTACCATGTCAGATATAGTGTTGAAATGTATTACATTTTGAGTTTGCCACCCAATATTACACTTTATAATCTCAATAATACACACAGAAGACTGAAATATAACAAAACCGTTTGACATAGAAGCACCGGATTGTCGTCTGGTTAAAACCATTATTTGTTATTAATTATGAAATTATGAAAAATATTAATCACATTCCACCCATGAGGCCACTAGAGGGAGATTTGGTCATGCGATTGCAGGAAAGGGCTACGCTGTATTTGGATTTGACGGGCCAAAGAAATAAAGCAGAGGAGTTACTGGGCAACCCACCTGGGCTGTAGGCAGCAGCAGTATCCAGTCACAATTTTTTATTATGTCTTGCATCTTGTTGAAGATGTAACCCAGAAGGTGCCATGTTCTTTCCCTAGCTACACCCATAGACACTTCCTGGTTTGAGTGAGGTGTGTCAGGATGGTGGCAGCTGGTAAGATGAATCCTTATTTGATCACTTGCGGCTTGATTATTTGAATTTCTCATCATTTTTGTATTTCTTGTTGGCAAAAATTGTACTTTGTGATTCAGAGACGGGGCCTATACATTATTCTTCATTTTGGGGGAATTTGGGTTTGATTCTATATGCCAGCAGATTCATTTGTGAATATACATCACACTTTGCATGACATTTGTGTCCTCCCTTGTTTTTCTATTAGCAGTGTTGGGTTATTCAAATCAAATCAAATGAATTTTTATCTGCCGAATACAACAGGTGTAGACCTTACAGTGAAATGCTTACTTACAAGCCCTTAACCAACAATGCCGTTTTAAGAAAAAAAAGTGTTAAGTAAAAAATTGATATGTAAAAAATAGAGCAGCAGTAAAATAAAATAACAGTAGGGAGGCTATATACAGGGGGTCCCGGTACAGAGTCAATGTGTGGGGGCACCGGTTAGTTGAGGTAATTGAGGTAATATGTACATGTGGGTAGAGTTAAAGTGACTATGCATAGATAATAAACAGAGTAGCAGCAGCGTAAAAGAGGGGGTGGGGTGTGGTGGTGGGGACAATGCAAATAGTCCGGGTAGCCATGATTAGCTGTTCAAGAGTCTTATGGCTTGGGGGTAGAAGTTGTTAAGAAGCCTTTTGGACCTAGACTTGGTGCTCCGGTACAGCTTGCCGTGCGATAGCAGAGAGAACAGTCTATGACTAGGGTGGCTGGAGTCTTTGACAATTTTTAGGGCTTTCCTCTGACACCGCCTGGTATAGAGGTCCTGGATGGTAGGAAGCTTGGCCCCAGTGATGTACTGGGCCGTACGCAATACCCTCTGTAGTGCCTTGCGGTCGGAGGCCGAGCAGTTGCCATACCAGGCGGTGATGCAACCAGTCAAGATGCTCCCAATGGTGCAGCTGTATAACTTTATGAGGATCTGAGGACCCATGCCAAATATTTTGAGGGGGAATAGGCTTTGTCGTGCCCTCTTATGACTGTCTTGGTGTGTTTGGACCATGAGAGTTTGTTGGTGATGTGGACACCAAGGAACTTGACGCTCTCAACCTGTTCCTCTACAGCCCCGTCGATGAGAATGGGGGCGTGCTTAGTCCTCTTTTTTTCCTGTAGTCCACAATCATCTCCTTTGTCTTGATCACGTTGAGGGAGAGGTTATTATCCTGGCACCACACTGCCAGGTCTCTGACCTCCTCCCTATAGGCTGTCTCATCGTTGTCTGTGATCAGGACTACCACTGTTGTGTTGTCGGCAAACTTAATGATGGTGTTGGAGTCGTGCCTGGCCATGCAGTCATGGGTGAACAGTGAGTACAGGAGGGGACTGAGCACGCACCCCTGAGGGGCCCCCGTGTTGAGGATCAGTGTGGCAGATGTGTTGTAATCTACCCTTACCACCTGGGGGCGGCCCGTCAGGAAGTCCAGGATCCAGTTGCAGAGGGAGGTGTTTAGTCCCAGTGTCCTTAGCTTAGTGATGAGCTTTGAGGGCACAATGGTGTTGAATGCTGAGCCATAGTCAATGAATAGCATTCTCACATAGGTGTTCCTCTTGTCCAGGTGGGAAAGGGCAGTGTGGAGTGCAATAGAGATTGCATCATCTGTGGATCTGTTGGGGCGGTATGCAAATTGGAGTGGGTCTAGGATTTCTGGGATAATGGTGTTGATGTGAGCCATGACCAGCCTTTCAAAGCACTTCATGGCTACAGACGTGAGTGCTACGGGTCGGTAGTCATTTAGGCAAGTTATCTTAGTGTTCTTGGGCACAGAGACTATGGTGGTCTGCTTGAAACATGTTGGTATTACAGACTCAGTCAGGGACATGTTGAAAATGTCAGTGAAGACACTTGCCAGTTGGTCAGCGCATGCTCGGAGTACACGTCCTGGTAATCAAATCAAATCAAATTTATTGGCCACATGCGCCGAATACAACAGGTGCAGACATTACAGTGAAATGCTTACTTACAGCCCTTAACCAACAGTATATTTATTTTTAATAAAAAAGTAGAATAAAACAACAAAAAAGTGTTGAGAAAAAAAGAGCAGAAGTAAAATAAAATAACAGTAGGGAGGCTATATATACAGGGGGGTACCGGTGCAGAGTCAATGTGCGGGGGCACCGGCTAGTTGAGGTGGTTGAAGTAATATGTACATGTGGGTAGAGACTATGCATAAATAATTAACAGAGTAGCAGCAGCATAAAAAGATGGGGTGGGGGGGGCAGAGCAAATAGTCCGGGTAGCCATGATTAGCTGTTCAGGAGTCTTATGGCTTGGGGGTAGAAGCTGTTGAGAAGTCTTTTGGACCTAGACTTGGCACTCCGGTACCGCTTGCCGTGCGGTAGCAGGGAGAACAGTCTATGACTAGGGTGGCTGGAGTCTTTGACAATTTTGAGGGCCTTCCTCTGACACCGCCTGGTATAGAGGTCCTGGATGGCAGGAAGCTTGGCCCCAGTGATGTACTGGGCTGTACGCACTACCCTCTGTAGTGCCTTGCGGTTGGAGGCCAAGCAGCTGCCATACCAGGCGGTGATGCAACCAGTCAGGATGCTCTCGATGGTGCAGCTGTAGAATTTTTTGAGGATCTGAGGACCCATGCCAAATCTTTTCAGTCTCCTGAGGGGGAATAGGCTTTGTCGTGCCCTCTTCATGACAGTCTTGGTGTGTTTGGACCATGATAGTTCGTTGGTGATGTGGACACCAAGGAACTTGAAGCTCTCAACCTGTTCCTCTACAGCCCCGTCGATGAGAATGGGGGCGTGCTCAGTCCTCTTTTTTTTCCTGTAGTCCACAATCATCTCCTTTGTCTTGGTCACATCTGGCACTGCAGCCTTGTGAATGTTGACCTGCTTAAAAGTCTTACTCACATCGGCTATGGAGAGTATGATCACATGACTCTTTGCCTGTTTGATGGTTCGTTTGAGGGCATAGCGGGATTTCTTATAAACGTCTGGGTTAGAGTCCCGCTCCTTGAAAGCGGCAGCTCTACCCTTTAGCTCAGTGCGGATGTTGCCTGTAATCCATGGCTTCTGGTTGGGGTATGTACGTACGGTCACTGTGGGGACGACGTCATCGATGCACTTATTGATGAAGCCAGTGACTGATGTGGTGTACTCCTCAATGCCATCGGAAGAATCCCGGAACATATTCCAGTCTGTCCGTGGTCCTCTGTAGCTCAGATGGTAGAGCACGGCGCTTGTAACGCCAAGGTAGTGGGTTCGATCCCCGGGACCACCCATAAACAAAAATGTATGCACGCACGACTGTAAGTCGCTTTGGATAAAAGCGTCTGCTAAATGGCATATTATTATTATATTATATTATGTTATATTGTGCTAGCAAACAGTCCTGTAGCTTAGCATCTGAGTCATCTGACCACTTCCTTATTAACCGAGTCACTGGTGCTTCCTGCTTTAGTTTTTGCTTATAAGCAGGAATCAGGAGAATATAATTATGGTCAGATTTGCCAAATGGAGGGCGAGGGACAGCTTTGTACGCATCTCTGTGTGTGGAGTAAAGGTGGTCTAGAGTTTTCTTTCCTCTGGTTGCACATTTAACATGCTGGTAGAAATGAGGTAAAACAGATGTAAGTTTCCCTGCATTAAAGTCCCCGGCCACTAGGAGCGCTGCCTCTGGATGAGCATTTTCCTGTTTGCTTATGGCCTTATACAGCTCATTGAGTGCAATCTTAGTGCCAGCATCGGTTTGTGGTGGTAAATAGACAGCTACGAAAAATATAGAATAAAACTCTCTTGGAAAATAGTGTGGTCTACAGCTTATCATGAGATACTCTACCTCAGGCGAGCAAAACCTCAAGACTTCCTTAGTATTAGATTTTGTGCACCAGCTGTTGTTTACAAATATACTCAGATCGCCACCCCTTGTCTTACCGCAGTCAGCCGTTCTATCCTGCCGATGTAGCGTATATCACGCCAGCTGTATGTTATCCATGTCGTCGATCAGCCACGACTCTGTGAAACATAAGATATTACAGTTTTTAATGTTCCGTTGGTAGGATATCCTTGATCTTAGGTCGTCCATTTTGTTTTCAAATTATTGTAAGTTGGCTAATATGACTGATGGAAGAGGCAGCTTACTCGCTCGCTGTCGGATCCTTTCCTTGGCGCCCGAGCTACCTCCACGATATCTCTGTCTCTTTCTCATGCGAATTACTGGGATTTGGGCCTTGTCCGGTGTCTGTAGAATTTTCTTTGCGTCCGACTCGTTGAAGAAATAATATTTGTCCAATACGAGGTGATTAATCGCTGTCCTGATATCCAGAAGCTCTTGTTGGTCATAAGAGACAGTGGCAGAAACATTATGTACAGAATAAATTACAAATAACGCGAAAAAACACACATAAAAGCACAATTGGTTAGGGGGCCGTAAAACGGCAGCCTTCTCCTCCGGCGCCATCTTGTGCTAACTGACCGTTATAAAGAAGTAGCAGGAAGGAAATAGGCTGTGTTGGGTGGTTGAGGTGACAGTCCAATTGTCATACAGGACACACCAGTAACAGTTCAATCACAGCTGTAAGAATCCACTTTGACAGGTGGTGAAATGTCATTGGTAAAGGTCACATATATTTTTGCAGAGGTCATGCATCAGTCATTTGAATTATCTATCGATAAGACAGGAGCTCCCTGTAATGACTACAGCACACCTGCTTCTTTTCACCATAGTTCTCCGTTAGATTTAATCAAGTCCCAAACAGACATGTCCCTTTACATAGAATCTGGGACTTGGCTATGTGGAAGTTAGCTGCACGGTGTGTGATAAGGTTTGCTGAGAAGGAGATTTTTAACTCCCCATAAAAAGAGAAAAAAGCATCGGAGTCATTAATGTTAACTACATACTGATTAACCTCCAAGCTTACAATGTAATCTAGTTTTGTTTGGGAAGCAATAACACAAGTTGGTTGACTTGATTGTGGTCAGTTTGGGGTTTGTGGAACCTTGTTTGGAATTGTAAAACTGTGCTCTATGTTTATTTTACAGCTTTACAGCAACCCCCACAGCCTTTTGCACTTTCCAACATGACGCTGTGTATACTTTAATCTCCATAAAACACACATTAATCCCCAATATTAGTCCAATATCCCAGTTAGAATGTTATATATGGTATATAACTCAGATTTAATGTTGTATTTTAATCCAGATTAGAATCTTATTGAGTTACATTTTGTTGGGTCGCGAATAGCTTTAGGTATTTCAGCAGTATGTTAACCATTGAACTAAAAATAGATCTAAAACTCAACAGCTAAAATCCACAGATAATGCTGGCCCTCTCAAATCAAATTGAGTGGAATATTAGTATTTTAGAGCTCACTAGACTACTCTTGTATGTGTTTATCTGCTTGCTGCAGGAAAGTCTGTTTGGCTGGTTGCCCAGATTCCACATGCCACCCCCCCCCCCCCCACCCATGCCCCCCTTTTGGGTGGGAGGGAGGATATGAAAGGTGAGGAGGGAAGGAACTTGTATTACTCAGCTAAAGTGACAGACTATAGCTTGGACAGAAGACCTCGTTTCAGTTAGATTCCTGAGTGAATGTTTTAAGTGCTTCTTCACAATTCTGCTAGTTCAGCAAAGATGATCACAGCACCCACAGCCAAGCTTGCGATTGTAGGCCTATGTTTTGAAAATCCCCTCTCATGGTATTCACCTCCTTTCCTCCCTGATTTAGAGGCTCTTCTATCTCTAACTAGTGATAACGGCTAAAAACATCCAGGACCCCGGCTCTCCTCCCTCTCACTCAGGCTTAAGTCATGTAGACTAGGACAAAAAGCTTAAGGCTATGCAGTTTTTGCCCGAAGCCTTCAGCCAGTTAGCCATTCATATTCATCTGTAATCTAATACTGTGTTGTGGCCCCTGTCGGGCCCCTGGTGGCCCCTCCCCTCCATGTTCACCACCACACAAGCCCTCTCTCCGGACACCCCTCTCTGCATAGTGACCATTGTAATCCCCAGTGTCCCTCTTCTTTCTCCTTCAATTCATGTGTTACCCAGGTTACCCCATTAGGGCACCTCCTTCACAGTGAGCATCAGAACGGGGTCTCATTGGAAACGTCTCAGCTGCTTCAGTAAATAATTAGCACACTGAATCCCCCAGGGCACTTTACAGGAAGCATTGGTTACTAGAGGGGCTGGGTTTTTTAATGAATGCAACGCTACACGGTTTTTGATAGCACCCCCCATGTCTCCAAAAAAAAAACACGTCGTTTAATATTGAATGTTGAGAGAGGGAGCTAAAAATGGACATGTTTTTCTCTCCCACTCTCTTGTTAGCATTTTATGCTGTCGGTCTGTAAGGCTATTGCTGGATCAGCAGACTCCTCATGGTAGGTTTATGCTTCTGATTTCACGTGGCGTTCTATAATTGAAAGAGAGCGGTATTAAAACACATACAATCAAAATAGCTAGCCATTTTTCTGTCATTTGCATCATTTAAAAGGATATTGAGCGAGCCAAGCTATTTTAAGGGATGCCACATGCAGATAGTCATTTGTCACCAATTATACCAATGTGTCCTTTTGTTAAAGTAATCACATTTCCACTAAACAGGTGAAAAGGGCCTCCCCATCTGCCTCTCTGTCATTAGCTAAGGAAAAGCCAACCACTTTTATACAGAGAGCTCCAAAAGTATTGGGACAGTGACACATTTTATGTTGTTTTGGCTCTGTATTCCAGCACTTTGGATTTGAATTGATACAATGACTATGAGGTTAAAGTGAATACTGTCAGCTTTAATTTGAGGGAATTTTCATCCATATTGTGTGAACAGTTTAGAAATTACAGCATTTTTTGGGACCAGAAGTATTGGGACAAATTCCCTTATATGTGTATTAAAGTAGTCAAAAGTTTAGTATTTGGTCCCATATTCCTAGCACGCAATGATTACTTCAAACTTGTAACTCTACAAACTTGTTGGATGCACAAATATCATACCCCCAAGACTCTCACCATTGCAATATAAGGGAGGTTAGCATTTTTTGGGGGGTATGATATTTGTGAGTCTGTAACTTTCTCACTCATCATTATTAACGAGTCATTCAGGATTATCTGTAATCATGGTAGCATCCAAATTAATGTAGAAGTGATTAGAAACATATTTTATTATTATTTACAATCAAAGTGACTCCAAAATGATGCAATACATTATTTACCATTCATTTCTATTGTGCACAAAATAATCTGAAACACAACCAAAACAAACAGCAAATGCATCCAACACGTTTCTAGAGTCACAAGCTTGATGTAATCATTGCGTGCTAGGAATATGGGACGAAATACTAAACCTTTGACTACTTTTATACACATATAAGTGGATTTGTCCCAATACTTTTGGTCCCCTGAAATCGGGGGGCTACGTACAAAAAGTGCTTCTAAATGGTTCACCCGATATGGATGAAAATACCCTAAAATTAAAGCTGACAGTCTGCACATTGTATCATTTCAAATCCAAAGTGCTGGAGTAGAGCCAAAACAAACAAAAAATGTGTCACTGTCCCATCACTTTTGGAGCTCACTGTACATGATAATACCCTCTCTCACCATTGCATCATCAAAGTGATGACAATGGTTGCCAAAAAGTCAATTAAAACCTAATGTTCATTGTGCATCAAGTGATGCATATATAACTTCCAATGTTATTTTAAAATGATGGGAAAACGATGAAACTGCCAAGACACAGTATAAGTAGAAAATACCATATTCCTTCTCTAAATCTCTCTCTGTGTCTCCCCACTCCCTCCTTGAACCCCAAACACATCCCCAACATTGCTTTTTGGGAGGGAAATTTAAATAAATGTGTCACTAACTAACGCACGGGTTGCAGATGAACAATTCATATGTAGTATGGCAAATCTATATCCATTATGGAAGAAATGTAATATTAATCAAATATACATTGCAGCCCACGAGCTACACCTTCAAGAGAAGCAGGAAAACAAACAAGCAGATCTTTCGGTATCTCGGGGAGTTCAGAGCTCAGTCGGCGGCTCCCATCTCCTCTTAACAGGATTTGCAAGATGATTTTTATTGGCTCCCCCGAGTTCCTATAACTTTTTCAGCTTTACAGACTAGACTAGAATAACATGCAGTCTGGTCATACTGACAGTAGACAGGAGTAAACGCAACACTGGCACAAATGTAGTGGTGCAGTACTCAGGGGCAGCTGCAGGCTTGGAGGTGATTCAGGGGTGTTTTTTAGATTGTCTTGGGCCTGTGGGGACTGGTGTTCTTCTAGGGCCTGTAAAGTTGAGACATGCTGCATGGACCCAGCTGGGCTGGGTTGTTCATTTGCTTGGTTGAGCACCTCGCTGAGGTGTCATTACGAATACTCACAGGCCCCAAACCCCCACTACAGCAAGAAATGGACACCACCGCTAGATAGTGTTTTGAATGCCTTATTTTGTCTAGCACTTTCCAAAACTGTTTTACAGAAACACCACTAAAGGAATAAGAATATATCTTCTCATATTGCAGTGTTTATCATATCGTAGTAAGCATATAGGCTATAGACTTTTGAGCTTTGGATTGTGTTTTTGTTATCAAGCTCAGTTGGAATTGTCCCGTCTATGAGGAGGAAGTACAAGTGAAAGAGTCAATTTTAAACCTATTTATAAGGCCAGTGGACTGTGTCTACTTCACGTTACATGGCTCTGGCTCCCTCACCTCAGTGACAGGATGCTCGGCAGCTATTTTTAGTGTGTGGCGAGACGACGGAGGGAAGCAACTGGGATCAAACGAAGACCGCTCATTGGTTTTCAAACCCGACCACATTATGCCGCAAATATATATCAAAGGCAAGGACCAACATGCCTTCCCTGACAAGCCCAGCATGACTTAAACATGTTTAAGCCTCCAGCTAACATATTTTAACTCTTAAAATGAATAACGAGAAGGTGCGTTCACCTTCGGCCCCAGCCGAAAAATGGGAAGGCGGAGAATGTAATAAAAAAAATGGAGCCTACCACTGTGATTCTATGCATTATTAACATACCCTTTCAGATTGGTTAATTAGAAAAGGGTAATCTAGTCATTATCATGTGGGCCAACTGGTTAGGTACAGTATATCATTGGGAAACTAATCCACCTCCCAGTAACAGAGAGAGCTCCTTCATCAACGCTACTCACCATTAATCCCATTACAAAGGTTTGTACTACAGAAACTATACTTTCCTTATCCTTTAAGCACCAGCCTGGACCGTGTAATTGCTATGCATTTAAAGCAATTTGGTCAGTGGCGACAGAAACCTGCTTACTGCTGAAAAGTTAATGACACTGAAAGCCAATACTATACACCGAGCACTTAGAGAGACGCTCCATTTTGCAAAGTTTCCTCTTCCTCGCCCTGCATGCATCGTACAGTTCACCTACCTCTTGTTTGGGCTTTTCCTCCAGATGTGAGGTCACTTCGGGTGGAATGTAAGGGTAATGGGGAACCTTCAGTTGAACACAAAGGCCTGCATACTCAGTCTGAGATCTGGTAATCAGTGCACTGTGCCCTAACTTGTACTGATTGTTTAGACACACTGCACATGAGGGTTGGAGCAGTGATATGGTAGGGAAGACATTCACAGTGTGCTGAAGTTGTTGCTTGAATACAAGACTGAATGCTAGCGAGCTAGAAGTCATAGACTGATCACATTAGCAAATACAGTTGCCTTTGAGACATTTCAGGAAGCAGACTTGTCCCTTTTAAATGCATCCTCTGTTGCATTTTAATGCCACATGGGTATATTGTATTGTGGGGATATTGTGTACCACAAACCCTACTCCAGTGACCCTGGAACCACCCACCTGCTCAACCCTCCCCCAGTCCAAATCAGACCACATTCATGACTGCTTTTCAGTAGTAGAACCCCTGTCTTGATTTGCCCTGTCTTCTTTTCAGCGACAGAGTGCTGAAATAATTAGGCTACCAAAAGGCCCCTGCCTCCTGACAAAAGACCAACAAACCATGATTTATGAGGGCATCTTGTATCATGGGATGACCATTGATTTCAACACACAAGGTGTTTGGGGTATCAGTGGGCACATACAGTGGGGAAAAAAGTATTTAGTCAGCCACCAATTGTGCAAGTTCTCCCACTTAAAAAGATGAGAGAGGCCTGTAATTTGTAATGAATTTATTTGCAAATTATGGTGGAAAATAAGTATTTGGTCAATAACAAAAGTTTCTCAATACTTTGTTATATACCCTTTGTTGGCAATGACAAAGGTCAAACGTTTTCTGTAAGTCTTCACAAGGTTTTCACACACTGTTACTGGTATTTTGGCCCATTCCTCCATGCAGATCTCCTCTAGAGCAGTGATGTTTTGGGGCTGTCGCTGGGCAACACAGACTTTCAACTCCCTCCAAAGATTTTCTATGGGGTTGAGATCTGGAGACTGGCTAGGCCACTCCAGGACCTTGAAATGCTTCTTACGAAGCCACTCCTTCGTTGCCCGGGCGGTGTGTTTGGGATCATTGTCATGCTGAAAGACCCAGCCACGTTTCATCTTCAATGCCCTTGCTGATGGAAGGAGGTTTTCACTCAAAATCTCACGATACATGGCCCCATTCATTCTTTCCTTTACACGGATCAGTCGTCCTGGTCCCTTTGCAGAAAAAACAGCCCCAAAGCATGATGTTTCCACCCCCATGCTTCACAGTAGGTATGGTGTTCTTTGGATGCAACTCAGCATTCTTTGTCCTCCAAACACGACGAGTTGAGTTTTTACCAAAAAGTTCTATTTTGGTTTCATCTGACCATATGACATTCTTCCAATCCTCTTCTGGATCATCCAAATGCACTCTAGCAAACTTCAGACGGGCCTGGACATGTACTGGCTTAAGCAGGGGGACACGTCTGGCACTGCAGGATTTGAGTCCCTGGCGGCGTAGTGTGTTACTGATGGTAGGCTTTGTTACTTTGGTCCCAGCTCTCTGCAGGTCATTCACTAGGTCCCCCCGTGTGGTTCTGGGATTTTTGCTCAGATCGAGGGAGATTATCAGCCCCAGATCAAGGGAGATTATCAGTGGTCTTGTATGTCTTCCATTTCCTAATAATTGCTCCCACAGTTGATTTCTTCAAACCAAGCTGCTTACCTATTGCAGATTCAGTCTTCCCAGCCTGGTGCAGGTCTATAATTTTTTATTCTGGTGTCCTTTGACAGCTCTTTGGTCTTGGCCATAGTGGAGTTTGGAGTGTGACTGTTTGAGGTTGTGGACAGGTGTCTTTTATACTGATAACAAGTTCAAACAGGTGCCATTAATACAGGTAACGAGTGGAGGACAGAGGAGCCTCTTAAAGAAGAAGTTACAGGTCTGTGAGAGCCAGAAATCTTGCTTGTTTGTAGGTGACCAAATACTTATTTTCCACCATAATTTGCAAATAAATTCATAAAAAATCCTACAATGTGATTTTCTGGATTTGTTTTTCTCAATTTGTCTGTCATAGTTGACGTGTACTTATGATGAAAATTACAGGCCTCTCTCATCTTTTTAAGTGGGAGAACTTGCACAATTGGTGGCTGACTAAATACTTTTTCCCCCCACTGTATACTGTGTATCAGAAATAGCTTTTTTCACATGGGGTTGGTTGATGCTGACCTATTCTCTTAGCCTCCTTTCATCCATAATAATCAGCTTTCACACTGTTATTATACGAGTCATCACAGTCGTGAGTGTTTATGGTGTGATAACTTAGCTTTAGTAGAGGGATCATGTGGATAGCATAACATGCTTGAAAATATTAACCCAACCCAAATTGATTATATTGTTTACATGCGATTTGTCCACGGGCCCTATGTATCATGCATCTCAGAGTAGGAGTGCAGATTTAGGATCAGGTTCCTCCCTGTCCATGTAATCTTATTCATTGTGATCTAAAAGGCATTACTGATCCTAGATCAGCACTCCTACTCTGATATGCTTGATGCATGCAGCCCCTGATCTACATATGCCTGGGCCCTGTGAAAGAAATTTGGTTAGCTCCCTCTTTTTTTGGAATTGTGCTTTTACAGTAGTCTGTCTCTATTTCTCAATTGTATGTTATTAGGTAGGGTATCTTGTCAGAGAACATGCATATTATATTTTATGACTTCACCAGCTGTGGATCATTATATCATGCTTCCTGTTGAATGGCAGGATCATATTTCTACATACTGGAAAGCAGCACCTTGATATTCTGATTAATGACTTATGAAAATAGCTTTTAGTTAGGTATTACATTATGAAAATATTACAACTGCAGAGTGAGAGGAATGATCCCTTATATATAATGCACATCTATTCCCAAATGTCATAGATCGTTCTTATGTTAATCTCCAAGGGACTGAATTGTTGTCACACATGTCAAATATTGCTTAGCTGTCCTTGGTTCTACTGTACGGACCAAGTGCCATCACCATATATAGTAAATAGCATAGGAAAATCATGATTATCTTGTACTATTCTTAGTGTGTTGAGACTAGGAGCCTGGGACTTTAACTAGATGATGTGGGAAATTAATGAACTCTACCTCTTTGTCTTAGCTGACCACAGATTGATCATCACTGCGGTCTGATCGATACACGTCTAAACATGATGTTAATAAGAAGAGTGAGGAGGTCGTGCACATTAAAGTATGCTGCGGCAGAAGTATGTGAACTTCTAGGGTCTGTGTCTATGTTGTGTAGTTATAAAGGAGGTTGTGATGATGGTGATGAGGATGATGATGGTGATGATGATGATGATTATAGTGTTGAAGTTTGTTCATCAGAAATAGATCAAGGGAGGATTTTGATATTGATTTAATTATATTATATAAGTGAGTTGCCTGTTGAAATCTCACAATCACATTATCCATGTTTACAGCAGGACCTGTACTCGCTATAGCGTTGCTGGAGATTCAGTAGCTAGCCTATACCTTGCTTTGACTCACGTTGTCCAATGTTGGGGACTGACCATGCAGTGTCTGGTGTTAAAGATTCAGGTGTCTAACACCGCCTCTCCTCACTGTTGTCCCATTCAGCCAGTAGATGATTGGAGGGCCTCTGGTGTCTTCACCGCCCTGCGAGGATGAGCAGCTGTCATAAGGAACATCAATACTTGAATGGATGGACAGTTTAATCCAATTTATTAAAGACTGAGTGAAAGCGCAAGTACTCACCCCTGCCGAGCCCTCGTCCATAGCTAGTAATGCAACACTCGCCGTTTGGTGATTTAGTGTACATTTATGCAATGATGTGTAAGTGGTGTGTCATTCCATACTGCACCATTTTGCCATGGCCTCCTAATCGATATCTTCATCTATATGGAGTTCTAAATGGAGAATCACGCAGAGGCAGAAGTAATATCTCATAGTGTTGCATGAGGTCAAACATATGTTTCTCCCGTTTACAGTAAAGGCTAAAATAGCTTCATCAAAATTGATGAAGCAATGATGAATGTGAATTATCCTTTGACAGGTCAAAAATGGCCACATGGAATATGTCATCAATCAACTACAGCGTTACGCCCATGTCACTGAGTGAAAGTGAGCTGTCTTGACTTTATCGCACCAGAAATATGTTCTTTCAACATCTTTCATCTCTCTTACATTAACGGAAATTAACTCAAAGTAAAGTAAAATGACCAAGATTCTTATTTGAGAATGAAGTCTACACATGGTATAAGACTGATATATAACCTGAGAAAGCCCACACACTGAAATCCACAAGAACTGTAGGAACAATCAGCACCTGACTACACTGGGTGTCTATGTAGTCTTGTAAAGTAGCCCTATCACACACTGTATAAAATACTAATTGCATGAGAATGCAGGAAGTGACTGACACACAGGCTCCGGTAGTGTCTGGTCAAATGGGGCTCTTATTACTGTAGGAATCCCATTCAAGCGCTCATTAGCCAATCAAATGAGAATAATCTGCCTGGATCTCCATTATCTCCATTACGACAGAGGCTTAGGCCGCCTCCCAAATGGCACACTATTCCCAATATAGTGGGACGCAGATTTATTCTCCTGGTGGGGTATTGGCCTTTTACTGAGAGAGATGGGAGTGGAGCGCTGGGTCTTGCCAGGTGTGTTTCCCCTATCTCTGATTGCTCACTTGTGCCTGGGAGAATGTGGTGTGTGTGTTTGCCCTTTGCGGGTGAACACTGCAGAGAATATTGGAAATGCAAACAAATTCTCTGCAGTATTGCTCATGCATATGGAAATGGAATTAGAGAAGGTATCAGTGTTGTTTTATATCAGATTTAATATGTGGGTTGTTTCAATGCATAGATTTTTATCGCTTACAATCTGATACAAGGTGTAAAGGATGTGTTTTTCTCTGACTTTTATGTGTCATTGACTGTCACTTACACTCAAATATTAAGCTGTATCATATCAAAGACAACCAAGCAGACCTTCCTTATTAACATTATGGAATATGTTGTTGTTTTTGTAAGCAGCCATTTTCTTGGGCCACAACAGAGAAAAATAGCAGGGACATACATTGTCCACTCCCGAGGAGGTGGCTTCAAAAAGGTTAAGCCCTGTCTTGATTTACAACGGCCAGAGGACACTGACCATTAAAAATATGTAAATGTTGGGGTAGTAGAGAGAGGACCATGGCCCTGGTGACAGACCACCCACTCTTTCGCCCCAAACATGGCCACTCTGCTCTACAAATCAGAGAGAGCTTTCATTTAGGGAAGGTCACAGACCTTTTTACACCTCCTTAAGACACCTTTGGAGCAATCCATCATCTTACACAACACCGGTGTTGTGGCTGTTATGTGTGTGTGTGTGTGTGTGTGTGTTTGTGTGTGTGTGTGACCCACCCACCCCCTGGACAACAACACAGTGTCGGTGTGTTCTCTGGGTGTTTGTTTGCTAGAATGAGTAGAATGGCGTTTGGATGCCTTTCACTTGACGAGAAAGAAGGGGCTTGTTTGAAGTTACATGGCAGAGAGGATTTGGTTTTCTCTGAAGATTCGCAAAATTGCTTTCCTCAACAGTCAAGTGAAATTGTTTTGGTTAGATTTTATTGTCTCCTCTCTCATGTTTTGAATATTCTTGACGTACACCTTTTGGGTTATGTTTGATGGATGGATTGGATGTCACACATGCCTTGGGTGTTTGTTTGTCTCCTGGTGCCTTGGCTTCTCCTGCCCTGACATGCTCTGCTGGATCCTGCGGCATTTGGCACCCTCTCAAGTCCCCTACAGCCCCTCCCCCCCTCCTGTAAACCTTTTCCTCCACCCTCTCTACTTTTCTATTCCCAACACACACACACACACACACACAAGCACACACACACACACACACACATTATGTTATTCTATCCTTGTGGGGAGCAACATTTTATTTCCATTCAAAATTCAATTTTTCCTAACCCTAAACTTAACCCTAACCTTAACCCGTAACCCTAACCCAAACCCTAAACCCTAAACCCTAAACCCTAAACCCTAAACCCTAAACCTAACCACTAACCCCTTACCTTAACCCTAATTCTAACCCTAACTGTAATTGTAACCCTAACTCTAAACCTAAAACCCCTAAACTTAAAATAGCCTTTGTTCTCATGGGGGAGATTTTTCCTTGTTACTATCCTTGTGAGGATTAAAATCCCCCAAAGTCCCCACAAGGAAAATTCTCTCTCGAATTAGAAGAACTTGTTTTTTTACATTTGTTTATTTTTATTTCAATGTATTTGGGTACATCTTCCAATTCTAAATCAACAAATATGGTATCTTAAAAATGGATGAATAAATAATTGTTACCATTATGATAACATTGTGCCATCAGTCGGAGTAGTAACACCGATGATGGTTACACCAACTAGATATTTTAGGTAAATGTGGCCACAAATGCTCAAATCTAAGCCATCAATTCTTTTAAAAATAATTTACTAAAGTGATATGATTAATGATTTTGTTCACAGTTATTTCCCTTCATTTTAACTGAGTAATACCAAGTGACATTTGGATTTAGACACACCAAATGATCAATGGAATCCTAAAATGTATGACATACTAATAGGGTATGATTAGCTATTATAGACTCCTTACCGATAACAGTTTTCCATTGGAGAGAATGCTCAAGGTCCTTGTATATCTTTCTAATTAGTGATTTTTATGGCGGTAACACCAATGACATAAAACTGAGGGGGACACATTATACTAACCAAAAAAATTGTATTTTAATAGCCTTCTTTGTTTTTATTGAGCTATATAATGTATTCAATACTTTCGTTCACTTTCTAGCATACAAAATAATATATTCTGTAGATATCTCTAAATCCTAAAAACATGTCACTACAACTCTACACATCACTACTGGGACAAGCCAATTTGCTCACACTAAGTACTTTAAACAATGCATAAACATAACGTTTTGCACTATGAAGGACATTATGTTTTATCATTGATAATCAGTTCAATATAAACAAAAACATATACAGTATGATGTGTAACTATTTGTCATTTTTTTATGCTTGCAAAGGCAAGGGACGCAAATGCCACAGCAATTGAAGAACGACCCGAGTGCACAGACAACAGAGGATGAAAGACACTCTTTGAAAGCATCAGGAGGACTCCAAAGAATACAGCAGTAAGATCTAGTATAGCTTTGTGGTGGTGGACTGTCATATTATATGTGTTTACAGTATAGCACATATCAGCAGTGATTCATGCTCTAAGTGATTTATCACATGGCTAGTGGTTGGTGTGGGTCAGTCACTCATATGTATCGATAGCATGTTGGAGATGTCTTGACGTGTGAAAGATGGCGCAGACGGAGAAGGATGACATCTTACGAGTTCCAACCCAACTTTGCTATTTAGTGACTTTTATCCTGTTTATCTGAACTTTTTTTGTACAGTGGTTGGTGTGGGTCAGTCACATATGTGTTGATAGAATGTTGGAGATGTCTTGACACTTTGACAGCCCCTTACAATTCTGGCTGACATCTGACTGACATATGGCTGCATGTTTGTTGGACGGAGATGTATGATAAGTCTGGAATCAATATTTATGAAACTACATTCTGTATAGCAGAAAGATTATGTTTTAGAGCTATTCATGTTTTAGTGATTCCTGCAGAATTCCCTCCAGCAGCTTTTTGCAGCTGGTGATGCCTTATGTTCAACCGTGTATGAGTTTGTGTTTGTGCGTGTCTGAATACCCTGTGTGTGTGTGTGTAAATACCCTATGTGTGCACATAAAAAATACTGCACCTCTTTTATCACCTAGTTATGGGGATTGCTGTTATTTTCAAATGCCATTTTTCCCTCGTCCTCATCTGGCAACTCAATTGAACAATCTATAACTGCACTCCTGGTGCCCCGAGTTGTTCACAGAGAAAGTTATCTCCTTGTAGGAAGCAGTAGTGAGAACTAGGGACCTCTAGCTTTTGCCGTCATTAGGCACTGATTCAAATGAGCTTTTCAGGAGTAGACACTGAAAAACCCAGCGAGGATAGTTCTGTCATGAACTAGTTACAAAGAGATCTTTACAAATATATACATCTTTCCACTTACACAAATTGCTACGTACACCAACCGCCCTGTTCTTCTGCATGTGTGTTTTCTTTTCAAGACAATGGATGGATAAGATGAAGCAATCAACTAGACTTAAAGCCAACAACAGACTGAGTATACACTGCTTCTCCTCATCTCCCTTATTGCTGCCTGGAGTGCTATGACAACATAAGTGAGAATAGATTTAATCTCTGCAAACCCTCTAATAATTTGTGCAATGGGTTCAGGATCAAAACATGCACACAAAGGCCTAATCACGTCGAGTAGCATGTGTAAGCCTTTTTCCACACATTCTACCTCCAGTTCTCAGAACTGTCATCAGTTAGAGAGATACAAATTTGACCCGAACAAAAAGATTACTCAGTCAGTGAGTCTGCCACTAGTGAGCGGTGTCTGCCACTAGTGAGTGGCGTCTGCCACTAGTGTCATCAACATCCAGTGGTGCGAGGTGGGAGGAATGAAATTGCAAACCCAAGGTGCGTGATACAACCTGTTATTATTTTTGACACAAGCCATTTACAATAGCTATGAAGGTGGCAATGGAAAATGTAATATTGATTGTATGCCCTCAAGGCTTTGCTCTCCTGACTTTCCCAGTTTCATGCCTCTCACACATGTTGTTGTCGTGATGGTGTTTTTTCAATTCCCTCCCCTCACAAATCCTGTTTTTAGGGCTTTCTTGATGGTTTATTTGATGAGGTAATTATGTTGTTAGATTGGGGAGGGTAAGGTGGTGTTTCGGGAGGTGGGAAAATAATAGAAAGCTATAACAAAGGGAATAGAATGTGAACCACACATGATGTGACAGGTGTTGATATACCTAACGACATTCTGTATTCCATTTAGTTTTCATTAGGGAGGTCACCAAATTTTTCCTCCAAAAACATTTACAAAAAAACATTTACAAAACATTAAGAAACGGTTGTTTTTAATAGTACATCTCAATTACTTTCAGCATCATTAAGACACATACTCAAAGTTAAGAACTGTGAGGAGACAGTCGACCATTAGGACTCTGTCCCTGTCTACAGCGACAGACACATGCCGGACCAAAGACAAACACATTAAACAGGGTCTTCAAAGTCTGGGAGAGGTAGAGCTCAAGCGTCAGTAGTATCCGAGCAGATTGCAGGGGTTATCTGCCAATTCAGTAATTAGGGCTCTTCTCGCCGGTGCGTGAGCCAACACTTCCTCTCATTTAATGTGTGACCTGCACAACACCTCTCTATGTACCAAACCACTGATTGCTGAAGTTAAAAGCAGTCCCCGTGAAAAGTAGCCATCTAATGGTCCCTTCCCTCTGTAACACATCATTAGGGACCTCCATGCTAATTTAGCTAGCTAGTCCGGTGAACTCAGACATAAAAAATGTACAAGCTAAGCCCAAAAAAGTATTCAATTCAGAAGAAAAAGACTAGTCAGTTTATTTCACTGAACCTCAAGTGGTCAGAACTGTGTAACTTAACTGACTCAGACCTCTGGGATGTATTCACTGAAGATGTTAGGTATTCACATACATTTCCTTGTATCTACGCTAGTAGATAATTAGGATTGGCAACATACTCCATTTACGTCCTATGGGCTGGAGCATGAATATTCAGTGAATGGAACATAGCTTCCGTCATTGTAACTGTCTTGTCATCATATTAAATTGTCAGTCCATCATCGTGATGTCACCACCTCTCTCTTCCTGGCCGTCACCTCATTCTCATATGTACAATTAGACTGGTGGTTTTATCTGTCGCCGTCATCACATTACTGTGAGTGGGGGAAAAATCACTCATAATGAGCTCGAGATTATAGGGTTTGTGTTTTGGTTTACCAGTAAATGCATGCAATGCCAAAGGGATTTCCCACGTAAGCCTCCACTATCAGTTTACAATAACTATTGCATTATGACATGATCCACGGGGAATCAAAGCACAAAGTCAGTTCAGTTGCCGTTATGGTCTGTGACTCCTATATTGGACGTATGCATGAAAACGCTGGAAAGAATGTTGTTTTTAGAATACAATTTCTTCTCCCACAAAGGCATCCTTAGGATGGCTTTTTGGGGTACTACGCTTACATTTTGAGGGAAAACTGTTTGAAGCATAACTTCATATTTTGAGTTCCTATCCTTTCATCCGGGCTGAGTTGATGTGAAGTTCAAGCCCTAGTTCTCAGTTTTCTCCACATCTTCGTCAGTGCCACTCCTGCAATGGATGATGTCTATTTCACCGAAAACAGAATTGAGAATGTTCAGCTCCCGTGGAGTGGGGCCAAGAAGTTTGATGAAAACTCCTGTGAAAGGCAGTGAAAGAAGAGAAGATCAAATCAGTCGGCTCCATCGGCCCTCGTAAGGGCTGATCCCCTCAGAGAGTGCTCAGGGCTCACTGATCACAATATATTCCCATAAAACAGCAGGAGTCTGGGCAGCACCCTGAAAAAGACATGCCTCTCTCTCTCTCTTTCTCTCAAGTGAAGGAGTTGAGTTGAAGGGGGGAGAGTAGAGAAAATAAGGGTTTCTCCTATGCACAGGCTGAATGTGGGCATCAGTAGTCAAGCCTATAGAATTGAGTTGAGGGGTGGGGTCGGGTATGCAGGGTTGGGGGATAAGTAGTTGCTCTATATGGCCTGGGTGCAACCACACCCCCTTTCCTCCTTAGGACCTAGTCCACTGATGGTTTTACTAGGGGCCCCTGTGGTCCCTCTTAGAACGGGTAGAGATGTGTGTGTGTGTGTGTGTGTGTGTGTGTGTGTGTGTGTGTGTGTGTGTGTGTGTGTGTGTACTGCTAAAACCCACTGCATATAATTTACCTATGGTTTATCTGTTAACCCTCAGAGCTGTATGTATCTCAAAGGGAACAAATTAGCTACCTGAATAGTTTACATTTATTGACGGTGCTAAATAATCATATCATATCTATTTTCACTTGTGTTGTTATATAAAGTATGTAGCAAATTCTATAGTGTTGGATAGTGCTGTAGCAGCAAAACCATGGTGTTGGATTATGCTACCTGAGGTGGGTGTGTGAATTGGAATGACTCGGTTTAGACTCATTTAAAGCTACTCCTTCAGCATGATGTGGTGTGGGTTTGTTACAGAATGTTGTTACGGTCCAGAGGTAATTCCCTCCAAATCGGCTGACAGTGAGATAAAACCTGGCCACAAATTGTAGCATTCACCTAGTGCTAAAGCTGCTTCTCAGAAAACAGGTTTGAGTGGGGGAAATGACTTAAGAAATGAATAATTTAAGGTCGTATACATTACCTCGCTATAGTGTGTAGAGTATGAATGCATGGAATAAATATGTATTTGGTTTATGAAGTGTGAAACGGACCAATGCAGAGGCTCTGTTGTTGTTGCTGTTGCTCATTGCTAAGGTGACTCCACTTTTATGGCCATTTACACTCCGCATCCCGGCATTATGCAAGCCCAATTTATTGGCCCTCTGAAATGTTTGCGTTTTCACCAATAAAAATACTCCACTTGTTAGGTAATCCTGATATACCGTTGTTTACCCCAGATGGAGAGCTTGATGAGTTTAAAGCAGACTCATACCGAGTACAGGTTGACAGAGAGAAAGGAATAATAATATTATAATAATATGCCATTTAGCAGACGCTTTTATCCAAAGCGACTTACAGTCATGCGTGCATAAATTTTTTGTGTATGGGTGGTCCCGGGGATCGAACCCACTACCTTGGCGCTACAAGCGCCGTGCTCTACCAGCTGAGCTACAGAGGACTAAGATATTAGAGGTCTGCCTCGCATATTAGATATGTGCTACATTTTTCTGCTATTGTCCAAAGGAAGCAATTAACTCAGAACCTCAAGATTACTGATGACCCACCAATCCCAGATACTCACAAAGACTACCAGAAACTGCAACGAAACCATTCCTCATTATCTGGTTTGTAGACTGGCTTCATACAGCCTTTGTCACCACTGGGATTGTGTGTTGCTACTACCAGGCAGTGAAACATCACTTGAAGAATTAATGAGAGAGACTGTATGGTACAGTAAATGCAAACAGTTAGTGTTTTATATGTTTACTGTATGTATCTACCACAATCCTTCCTTGTTATTGTGATTTTCTGTCTGCTAACTTTCACTAGCTCTTCATGCATTTACAGACTTGATACACACAGAGTGAAGTTTAGGGGTTGAGATTCTCTATATCCTAATGTGATCCTAATACAGCCCCTAGCTGTGGTAAGGTAGGCGTAAGCCGGTGAATTAAATTGACATCGTCACGCACAAATAGCTCATGTAGCTCATTCTTGAGATCTGCTGCTTTGTGTTTTTTTTGTGACTAAAAAACAACATCCTCCCTCAAACTGTTTATCTGGATTCTCCTCTGTCTGGAACTTTTGGATCAGTTGGATCTTTTCTTTTCTGCATTTTCCTCTACAGTGTATTCCTAAGCAGGCTGAAGAAACGTTAAGAGCATGTACTTAGTTGGAGACCTCATGCCTGTTTTCTGTCGACCCTCCTTGGTAACCATTTGTCCAGTTGCGCTCAGGCATTAAGAGCGATGTGACTAAAGGGCAGGACCCTCGGCCAATTGATTGTGTACATTGTGTAGGCTCAAGTCACATCACTGGTAGCCTTTGACCCTCCAGGTCCACTCTGGCTCTGGCCCTCAGACTGCAGCTGTGGAGTCTGCAGCTCGGAGCTGGCATTCCACCACTACAGGACAGTGAAACCATTAGCCTTCACTGTAAATAATGCAATGCCATTAGTGTGATTCCTCACGAAACTACAACAGAAGATGGATTTTCACGACATGTAATGCATAGAAGGGTCCTTTGGTGGAAGGATTATTTACATATTTGCCATTTGTATCTTAAAGCATCATTGAGAAATCATTAATTGAAGTTGGATATTTGTGAAATTTTGGCGTTAATCAGGCCTCCTTTAAGACTCCATAATGTTTCATATGCAGCTGCTACAGAGCTAAATGTGGTGTCATATGAAGCTTTACCGCTTGTTCTGTAAAATGAGTAGTATTTTGATTTCAATAACACATTTCTTACATACATTTATCAATATAAACATGAATATTGAAAACATAAAATGTTTGATTTGGCTGTTTTTTTAAAATATATATATATATATATTGTTGAACATAATATTCTCTATGGGCATATCAAAGTTCCAGAGTGGGATGTCTGATAGTTTTATAGTTATGGCCCATTCTATACAGATACATTGGCATAGTAGGCAATGTAACCAATCACAGCCCTCCTTTTACTTGTATCATTGCACATCCTACAATTCACCAGCAGGGGGTGGTCATTTTTGTATCCATTTTCACATTCACTCTGTAATGTTTACAAATTGGATCATAACTCTAAACTTTGATATACCCGTAGAGTATATTATGTTCAACAATATATTGAAACATTTGCTAAATCAAAAGGGCATGTTTTCAATGTCCATGTTTATATTTTTCAATATTGATAAATGTATGTAAGAAATATGTTATTGAAATCAAAATACTACTCATATTACAAAGAAAGTGGTAAAGCTTCACATGACACCACATTTTGCTCTGTAGCATCTACAGATTAAACAATATGGAGTCTTAAAGGAGGCCTGAGTAATGCCAAAATGTCACAAATATCCAACTTAAATTATTATTTCTCAATTATGCTTTAATATGCAAATGAAAAATATATGTCAACAATCCTTCCTCGAAAGGACCCTTCTATGGATAGCATTTCGTGAAAATCCTCCAAACCATGTGTCACGTTTGTTTAAAGAAGGGTCGGACCAAGGCGCAGCGTGATATGCGTACATGTTTATTTAACGATAAACACTCGACAAAACAACAAAGGAAATGAAACGTGAAGTCCAAAAGTACAACACAACAAACCTTACACGGAACAAGAACCCACAACTAGACAGTGCCAAAAGGCTGCCTAAGTATGATTCCCAATCAGAGACAACGAGCGACAGCTGCCTCTGATTGGGAACCACACCGGCCAACATAGAAATACAAATCTAGAATATTCACACCCTGACCAAACTAGCTAGAGTTCTGTAGGCCAGGGCATGACACCATGGTATTTTTTTGTTTAGTTTCATGAGGAATCACCTATTAATGGCCAGCTGACAATACACATCTACATGAGAAACAAGTTAGTGATAACTTTTCTGACATTCAATTAGCCATGGTCTCAATAGTAGGATTTCAGTGATTATTTCTCTTTTTTAGACACAGAAAATTCGTGTGTCACTCTGAGGAAGAAGTCAGCTTGACGTCGAAACGTCAGTCACCTGTACTCATCCTGAACAATGGATTAAAGTGAGCTAAAATAAATTAGCTCACGTGTGCTCCAACTCCTCTCTGCCTTGAATTAGTCCTTTTCAAAGTTCTATTTCGAATACTCGTTTCAATGGCTCACTTATGGGATTCGCTCCAGCAGATCACTAACTTGAAGAACCAATTACGAAATTAGTCCAATTAACAATCCAGAGATACATTAGAGTGAGCAGGTGTAAGAATCCAGAATATAAATACGTGGTGTTTATAGACTGTATATAATTTGGAAGGAAAATGGTATATACAGTAGGTATATTTGGATGAGCTATGAAGAGATAGAATACAATATATACTCTACGTACACAGTGAGTAAACAACAGTATATAAACAGAATATGAGGTGACCAGCATTCAATGACTCTATATACATGGGGCATTAGTCTCAAGGAAGAGATCACTAACGCTCCTGAAGCTCATAGCTGTGTTTGAATACTCATACTAACCGCACTAACCATACTATTTGTGACATAAATTGAGTATGTAGTATGCTTATTCGTCATAGTATGGACATAGTTAGTATGCCAAAAGTTCCTGGATGTCGTACTACATTCGTCAAAATTCGAAGTATACAAACAGTGGACACTATTTCCGTACTTTTAGGGCCCATAATGCAGTTCTTCCGAAAATGGGAGTGGCTTCACAACATTTTCTGATTTGGGGAAAATGGTGGAAAATAAGCAGCCGGAGTCCGACGAGAGCGGATACAAATGTACGTACAAAAAAGTCAATATGAATTGCTTTAACTAATTATGACAAATGTTAAGAAAATGTTGAGCAATGTAATGAAAAATTAATGGCTGACAATTTGTTAGCTACGCTACTAGCCTTACGAACCGCATAGCATATCATTACATCAGTTGCTTGTATGTACCGGTATGTTAGCTAGCTACCTAACGTTAGTTGGCTACTAATACATCAAACCTGCCAGTATATTAACTATTACAGAGTTGTGTGTGGTATGTCTGTCTCAAGCCGCATACAGTGCATCGCGTGCCGAGTTGAGCCATATAGGGTTTAACATAGGAATGGACACAAATAATGAAACATCAAATACAGATGGAGGAAAACATTTACTGACTTGATTATTCACGTCATTCTTAGCTTAGCTAAGTGGTATAGTAGTTGTGCGTTCTCAATGGACATTGTTAATGAAGTCGTAAGATGTCTAGCTGGTAATTTGTTATGCTAACAAGCTAGCAAGAAGTTGCATAGCAACAGCATCAACTTCCGGTAGACAGGCGACACGCTAGTACACTCAACTGAAAGGATACCGTTCGTTTACAGTATACTGAAAAGTGAACTAATAGTATATACTATAGTATGTAGTATATACTCATTAAGTATGTAGTATACAGTATGTTAGTATTGGTATTCGAACACAGCTCATGACTAAATCCCTGTCTTCCTACTGAACTCTGTTCTCAGGCGAAGCGTGAGGTTAACACTGCCGAACGTAGGACCTCAGCTCCTGTCAATAGTGTTAGAGTACTGACCGAAAGGAATGTTTTGCTTTGAGTAGAATCTATTTTCTACTCCTCAGTCTCCGGTGGTAGTTAGCACTGGGTGAAAAGGGTCCATATCAGGGGATATCTTTACCTGACATGTTTTTTATATTCTAGAGAATTCAGACCATTTCTAATGCATATTTTAAGTTTTGTGGATATGCACCATATCCTGACAAATTCTGATTCCAAATGTGTATTTTAGACCTATATGATATTGGGATTACTCCGAATATCACACATGGACATTTCCTATGGCCGGATATGGACACATTCAATGTGTGACATCCTATTTTCTCTCTTCATGTTGACAAATACTGACTGTATACATCGCATATCTGTGTTTTCTCAGCACATTCAAGATACAGTATGAAGCTTATCTTGGCTGAGGTCCATATCTGGATCTTGATATGCTTTTTGATATGCTGAAAAAAATGATGATTTCCAGCACATGCTCAATCATTTGACAAATATGAAATCCATATTTTTCTTTCATGCAAAAATCATTTTTGGATTCCTTCCGGATATCATACATGGTGGGGAAGGATTTTGACTTATTAGATATCCTGAGATAGGCCTATGTGGACAGCTTATTTTCTCTACATGTACAGTATATGATGACAAATATTGAAAGTAGGCCTATTTTCTCAGCACATAGAATGCATATGCTCTTGACTGAGGTCCATATCAGGATCTTGATATGCTTTTTGATATGCTAAATTAGGAAAAAAAATTATGCATATTTGAGTTTTGAGAACATGCTCAATAATTTGACAAATATTAAATCCATATAATTTTTTCAGACACTTGAGTTTTGAGAACCTGCTCAATAATTTGACAAATATTAAATCCATATAATTTTTTCAGACACTAGCTATAATTTTTGTATTCAGTCTGCATAAAGGCGCGTGCAAACCGTAAGCTAAAAGCACTGTAACTGGTACCCTAGCAACAAGAATCACATATTTTCTGCTGTGGAGTTCCAACTGTAATTCTTGAATTTGAGCTCCACAAATGAGTGTGTAAACGATGTGTGGTCGAATTGACAACTGGAGAAACAAAGAAGTGAGAAGCTGCTATAGAATCAAGAACGTTCGCTAATTTGGCCAGCAGTCAGTAGGGCTAGCTAGCTAGAAAGGATTGATAGGGGTTAAAAGCCAATTGGCTCATTCATCCCCCCTTCTCTCCCCTGTAACTATTCCCCAGGTCATTGCTGTAAATGAGAATGTGTTCTCAGTCAAACCGCTATTTAAAAATATATATATTTAGCTATTTGATTTGGTATCTTTGGACCCCTTTAGGCCCATAAAAATAACAGATTGAATAACATATTCATAAAGGACAAAATCTAAAGGAAGTGTCTGTCCTATACAGTGGGGAGAACAAGTATTTGATACACTGCCGATTTTGCAGGTTTTCTTACTTACAAAGCATGTAGAGGTCTGTAATTTTTATCATAGGTACACTTCCACTGTGAGAGACGGAATCTAAAATAAAAATCCAGAAAATCACATTGTATGATTTTTAAGTAATTAATTTGCATTTTATTGCATGACATAAGTATTTGATCACCTACCAACCAGTAAGAATTCCGGCTCTCACAGACCTGTTTGTTTTTCTTTAAGAAGCCCTCCTGTTCTCCACTCATTACCTGTATTAACTGCACCTGTTTGAACTCGTTACCTGTATAAAAGACACCTGTCCACACTCAATCAAACAGACTCCAACCTCTCCACAATGGCCAAGACCAGAAAGCTACGTAAGGACATCAGGGATAAAATTGTAGACCTGCACAAGGCTGGGATGGGCTACAGGACAATAGGCAAGCAGCTTGGTGAGAAGGCAACAACTGTTGGCGCAATTATTAGAAAATGGAAGAAGTTCAAGATGACGGTCAATCATCCTCGGTCTGGGGCTCCATGCAAGATCTCACCTCATGGGGCATCAATGATCATGAGGAAGGTGAGGGATCAGCCCAGAACTACACGGCAGGACCTGGTCAATGACCTGAAGAGAGCTGGGACCACAGTCTCAAAGAAAACCATTAGTAACACACTACGCCGTCATAGATTAAAATCCTGCAGCGCACGCAAGGTCCCCCTGCTCAAGCCAGCGCATGTCCAGGCCCGTCTGAAGTTTGCCAATGACCATCTGGATGATCCAGAGGAGGAATGGGAGAAGGTCATGTGGTCTGATGAGACAAAAATATAGCTTTTCGGTCTAAACTCCACTCGCCGTGTTTGGAGGAAGAAGAAGGATGAGTACCACCCCAAGAACACCATCCCAACCGTGAAGCATGGAGATGGAAACATCATTCTTTGGGGATGCTTTTCTGCAAAGGGGACAGGACGACTGCACCGTATTGAGGGGAGGATGGATGGGGCCATGTATTGCGAGATCTTGGCCAACAACCTCCTTCCCTCAGTAAGATCATTGAAGATGGGTCGTGGCTGGGTCTTCCAGCATGACAACGACCCGAAACACACAGCCAGGGCAACTAAGGAGTGGCTCCGTAAGAAGCATCTCAAGGTCCTGGAGTGGCCTAGCCAGTCTCCAGACCTGAACCCAATAGAAAATCTTTGGAGGGAGCTGAAAGTCCGTATTGCCCAGCGACAGCCCCCGAAACCTGAAGGATCTGGAGAAGGTCTGTATGGAGGAGTGGGCCAAAATCCCTGCTGCAGTGTGTGCAAACCTGGTCAAGACCTACAGGAAACGTATGATCTCTGTAATTGCAAACAAAGGTTTCTGTACCAAATATTAAGTTCTGCTTATCTGATGTATCAAATACTTATGTCATGCAATAAAATGCAAATTAATTACTTAAAAATCATACAATGTGATTTTCTGGATTTTTGTTTTAGATTCCATCTCTCACAGTGGAAGTGTACCTATGATAAAAATGACAGACCTCTACATGCTTTGTAAGTAGGAAAACCTGCAAAATCGGCAGTGTATCAAATACTTGTTCTCCCCACTGTATCTGAGAGATATAAGAAAGATCAGGAAATTATAATTTTTTTTTTTGACACCTATTTCATTCCTTTTATTAGGCACTAAACTACTTCCATATATACGTCATAATATAGAAGGAAGGCGAAGCCTTTAATTCTGCTTGCCCAATGCCAAACCCCAAGCGAACCCCCCCACATCATAATGGGGGATAGGCACTACCGTACTCCTAAAACCCTATCCCTCGTGCAGCGGCTCAGAGAAGGCCGCCACAGAGAAGGGCCGCCACAGAGAAGGCCGCCACAGAGAAGGGCCGCCACAGAGAAGGCCGCCACAGAGAAGGCCGCCACAGAGAAGACGGCCCTTTGTAAACAGTCTCTGTCACATCCAACCATTTTGTCAAGGGCACAGAGCAAAAATACAACAAAGTGTCAACTCACTCCAATGCCACCATAGGGCGCTTCGGCACCACTGGTGAACAAGAGTCATCCGACTTGTGGGCTACTCGTCGCAAGAGCAGGGAACTGGTGCGCATGTGCAGTCCAGCCCTGGGTCTTCACAAAGGGTTACAGACTGCAGTTCACTATGGAGCCACCCATTTTCAATGGAGTTCTGGTGTCAATAGCAACTCAGCTTGCATACTAGAGCAGGAAATCTCCTTTCTATTAAGCAAAGGGGCTGAGTAATACCAGTGGCAGAGAGCCATCTCGGCTTATTTTTCCAGTGAAAAAGAGCGCCACCTCTGCCGGTTTACATTATTAGAGGACGTAGAATGACCAGTAGAAGACAGAGATACGATTCACACTTTTAATACCACATTCAAGACAGACACACATACACACGTCATTGAAACAGGAAGTAATGGTGGAAGTGAATAGAGGGTTTGTTGTCAAAGACACACTAATGTCCAGAGACAGGATTGTCCACGTGGAAAGGGTCCAGATGTGAGTTGAGGTGGTGGACAGGAGTTTATAGAAGTTTTCTCAACCTGCCCTCCTGGAAACAAATGAAGAGTTAAGAGGCAGAGTGGGGTTCTGCTACTCCCAGGTAGAGCCTCTGATTGGCTGACTAGGTTATGTGATTCTGGTTCACCTAGCAACAGTGTGTTCCAGGAGCAGAGGTGTGAAAGTTGGGGGGCAGACTGTCTGTAAACAATGGAAAACCCATCCCCCTTAACACCTTTACTCTCTGCTAAGTATCAAGGTGTCCCAGAGTGGAGGCTAAGAAGGGATTGCACCCTATCCTGGACCTACGGGTCCTCAACAGCTTTCTGAGAAAGTTCATGTTCCGTATGCTTACGCTCAATGTGCTGTCTTGCTGTATTCATCAAGGTGACTGGTTCATTTCAGTCGACCTGCAAGACACTTCTTTTCACGTACGTTTTCTGCCAGCACACAGGAGGTTTTTCAGGTTTACCTTTCAAGGCACAGCCTACGAATACCTCGCCATCCCTTTCGGCTAGCACTTGCGCCCCGAACGTTCAGCAAGTGTGTGGAGGAAGCTCTAGCAGCCCTGAGAACAAGGGGGCTAAGGGTATCTGCCTACATAGACGATTACCTGCTTTGCTCCCCAACACAGGAGCAAGCGGTACCAAACACAGCTTCCATGTAATCCAACTCACGAGTTAAGGTTCAAGATAAACCATAAAAATAGCTGTTCAGTCACTCTCAGAACGTTTCTCTGAGTGCTAGGGTTGATAGCGTCAATCATCTCAGTTGTACTGCTAGGACTACTGAAAATGAGAGACTTCCAGCATTGGGTACGTTGGGTATCTGCCCATCGCCTGTGTCCACGACGGAACCTCAATCGAAAGACAACGGTGACCACAGGCTATCTTTCGGCTCTCCGTCACTGGAAGAGCCCCTCGATCTTCATTTCAGGCACTCCCCTAGGGGTAGTGACATCGAGGAAGGTGGTGATGACAGATGTGTCACTCACAGGGAGGGGCGCAGGTCACGAGGGAAGAGCAGTAAAAATATTGTGGTCCCCACAGCTCCACCACACTCATATAAATGACCTTGAATGGCTGATTTCATTCTCTTATATCCTGGTCAGGACAGAAAATACAACTGCCAGGGTGGCACTCACTCTCTGTATCTACACAGATGAACTACCAAGATTATTCTGTGGAGCAGAGTACACCTCCTCTGATTTTGCGCTACTCATGTCATGGGCATACTGAATGTCGGCGCGGACATGAGGTGGTTAACCAGATCTGGGAGAGATACAGTCTAATCACCGTAGATCTCTTTGTATCACACAAAGACATGCACTGTCCGTTGTTCTTTGCGACAGCAAGAGACACACCACTGGGGTTGGATGCGCCGGCACCACCTTGGCCAAGTGTGGTGCTCTACACTTTTTCTCCTCTATGCTTGATACCCCCCACTCTGGAAAGAGTGAGGGAACAAGGCATATCCTTCATTATGGTATCCCCTTGATGGCCACGGAGGCTCTGGTTAGCGAAGATCATTCTCCTGCTTTGCAATGAGCCCTGGCATCTACAGGGATCTTTTGACTCAAGCGAACAGAGAGAATCTCTACCTTCACACAGAAACCATGGCCATCTGGGCTTGCCTTGCAACAGGCTTGCCACTCAGAGTCATTGAGACTATCCAGAGTGCCAGAGCCCCTTCTACACAGTCACTGTATGGAAACAAGTGGTGCATTTTTGAGAAGTGGTGTGACCAAAGACAGATCATTCCTTACCAATGTTCTGTATCTGAGGTTTTATGTAGGACCTTTTGGACAGACGGAAGGCATTCTCCACTGTTAAGGTCTATTTAGCCGCTATCTCAGCCTGTCATATAGGCTTCGACAACAACACAGTAGGGAAACACCCTCTGTTATGTGGTTTTACGATGGGAGCGCATCGCTTACGCCCAGTTTCCAAGCCTTTAGCCTTGAAGCAATTTCACACCAGCCTTTTGAGCTGCTGGAAATATATTTTCTTCACAACAGCTTTAATGATTGCCCTTACATCTGCGAAGTGAGTGAGTGAGCTGCACGCATTGTCAGTCCACCATTCGTGCTACAGTTTGCCCCGGGTTATCCAAGGTAACATTGTTACCCAACCCCACCTTTATGCCTAAGGTCAGCGGCAATTACAATTGCCTCACCTTAAAGCTTGTGGCTTTCCACCCACCGCCCTTCACTTCTACAGGAGAAAAACTTCTCCACTGTTTATGTCCAGTACGCGCTTTGTACATCTACTTGGATAGAATGAGAGCATGGCAAAAGAGTGATCAAATTCTCGTGTCTTGGGCACCCCCCTGCAAGGGTGGGCCCCTCTCTCGTCAACGGCTTTTGCATTGAATAGTGGAGGCTATTATATTGGCTTATAATAGAGCACGCCAGTTGGTAGTCCTAAAAAACAGAAATTAGTTACCTCTGGTTCATTCAGCCATTCCTATGGGGTAAATGAATGGGGAATTAATGTGGTTTTGGGATAAATGCTGAAAATAAGGTCTGAGGTCAACACAGGTTTAGGAGATCAAAATACGTTTTGTTCTGTGATACAATATCAGTCAGTTAACATGGCCTTTATGAATTAGGAAGCCTTTATGTGCTTGTTTAATTACAGAAATGCTTTAAAATTCACAAAAAGTGACGTTAGCTGATGAAGATTATCTCATGGAACAAAACGAATAAGGTCTCCTAAGCCTGTGTTTTCCACAGACCTTATCTTTGGCATTGATCCAAAACTCCTCCAAAAACCGCATTAATTTCCCCATAGACTTTGGCAAACGAGCCATGGCGGAGTTAGTACCTACAAAAAGACGCAATCACTATTGCTCTTTCTAGCAAGGGTTTACAGTCCCCGGAGGGCCTGAGGGCTCATTCCACCAGAGGTATGGCCACCTCTTGGGCACTGTTCAAAGGCATCTCTTCGCAAGAGATTTGCGATGCGTCATGTTGGGCCAACCCTCATACATTTATGGATGTCACTGCACCTTTGTTAGCGCATCCTGTTGAAACGAGTATTAGAAATATAATTTAGGGTTACTTGCCTAACCCCGGTTCTATGAGAATATAAATGAGATGTCTCACAACATTTCCCTTCTTGCAAGAGCGAAAGGATGAGAGGCATGCTTAAGAATGACCAGAGGATGGGTGAGTGGCACCTTATAAGGAGGGGAGGGGCTCACCTCATTCGCCACTCGACCTGTCTGGCTCCAACAGACGTTGTGTGATTGGCTCTTCAAGGTAGTGATCTGCTAGAGCGAATCCCGTAAGTGAGACAGCTCACTCATATTCTCATAGAACACTAAGTTTTTCTTGCCTAATAAATTGTGACATGGGAGAGACTGTATATTAAGCGCTGTGTGTGTGTCCTTAACCTTGCCAACAAAGAGCTGTGAATGGTTCAGTGGTTCACCAATCAGGGCCTTGATTGGCTCTGCAAAAGTAACAAGGCGTGATGTGTAATGAAAACATTTTTGGGGAGGGAGAATGTTTCTTTGGGACCATCAGGCGATGTCCTGACAGCTGATACACAGAAATGTTCTTGCAACGTTCCCATGAAACGTGTATAGAACATTAGTATCTTATGTTCTGAGAACATGGCAACCATGTTCTGTGTATGTTTGGTAGGATGTTGATGGAATATAATAATATAATATGCCAATTAGCAGACGCTTTTATCCAAAGCGACTTACAGTCATGTGTGCATACATTTTTACGTATGGGTGGTCCCGGGGATCGAACCCACTACCCTGGCGTTACAAGCGCCATGCTCTACCAATTGAGCTACAGAGGACCACATATGTGACATTAAGAGAATGGTCTCTTGGAAAGAGTCCTTGCACTTCACTGGAACGTTCTTATGAAAACGTTAGATAATGACCTAATGAGACTCCTAAGAAAACATTCTCTAAAGTTGTGGGAAAGTTTGTTGTTAGCTGGGATCATTCAAGGTACATTTACAAGAGTGATGATTCCTTGAACGATCTGTGTAGTTGCAGAATGTAATGAGTTTTTAATGGCTTTGATGGAAAAACACATATTAGAAGAAAGCATCTGCTGCAGGTTCAGGCTTGGTCAGTGTGGCCACGGCACATATGGCACTTCTCTCTCCCATGTTTCCTGCAGCTCATTTTCCATGCAGACATGGGCTGAATCCCAATACTTTTACATGGCTCCCTTGTCCTTGTCTCTTTTACTTGCTTTCCTTCCTCTGCTCTGGAGCTTGTTATCAAGAGCTCGGCTGTCTCTGGCTGGATCCTAATATGTTTGTTTGTTTCACTTTTCCCTCATCTCATCTCATTTCCTTGCTTTCCTTCATTTCCTTTCTCCTTGTTAGGTGAAAGGGACTTGACAGGTGTTCATGACAATGTTTTCACCCATTGAGTCATTTGAGATCATTGGGTGTGAAAGAAAATGAAGGGAAAGAAGTTGAGGAAGTGAAGTCTACATGGACGATGTAGTCTAGTGTCTGCTGTTCGTCTCACTCAGACTCAGTGTCTGAGATTGATTCTCTGTCCCTCTGCAGTTATGGTTGTGATGCCATGCGTTTGTGTGTGAGTGTCTGAGCGTGTCTGTGCATGTCTGTGTGTGTATGTGTCTGTGTGCGGGTGCGTGTGTGTGTGTGTGAGCAGGCCCGGGAGAGCAGGACTGTGAAAGGCTCTGATGCGTCCTGGGCATCCTCAGCTCCACAAGGCTCAGAGATGAAGACGTCGCCGACTTGCTCACTCTGAACTCACTGCCAGTTTGTCTCTCCCCAGTTCCCCCTAGAGGACAGGCAATACTAACCCCCTTCCCTCTCCCCTTCCAAGGCAAGACTTGCTCGCTCTGAGAGAGAAAGCACCAGGCAGCAGCCCTGATTCGTAACAAATGAGAACTCAATGTCCGCAGTTTGTTTCTGTCTGCTAATGCAAGATGGCTGTCAGAGGTTGCTGTCTTAGGGAATGGCGAGGGATGGCGTTGGGACCCGGTATGCCTTTCATCTTAAGGCTAATGAAAATGGTTAATGTTGTTTTTGTCTAGAGGTTTTTAGATAGCCATGTCAAACAGGATTTTTCTGGTGGAAGGGCATGTTTTTGCAATCTTACAACATGTAGGCTAGACTGTAAACATGTAGGCTAGGCGGCAAATCAGTGAGTGCACGTGGCAGAAGGTTGTTGTGTTAGTGGCAAGATGCATGGCCACTTTGGCCAGCTTATCTCTGCTCGATGTTGGAGTTGCTAATCCCTCGTGCACTTACAAAGTAAATAGCTCAGCGCTAGACTTAATGTACACACACAGTAACAGGCAAGAGAATAGTACCACCACCACTTCAGTCAACTATTTCATGTAAAAGAGAGAGAGATAGAGATAGGTCCTTGTGGCGCTTAACCCTGTAATGGGGGCATGCTTTTTAACCCTTAAAACATCATATTGAATGTGGGTCAGCCAATTGTACCCCAGTAATTCAGGGGTGTGGTCAATGAGGTGAAACGTTCAGAATGTTGCAGGTAGAAATTGTACACAATACAGTCTATCTGAATGTTCTGTAACATTGCACCCTCCTGGACAGACTCCTGTTTTCCAAAAAGGCCCCTCTGTTCGTTTTTATCTGCCTTTGAGTATATGACTGCTACAGCTGTTCTGGTTGGTACACTACTTTTGGCACTGAGTTTGTCTATGTAAGTTTGACTTTGCCGCTGGCGATCCCCAGCCATGAAAGCGAATGCACCTGTGATAAATACCTCCTGCTATTATCACTCAATGAATCAATTAATTAAGTCTTCCCCTAAAACATTTATGCTATTCGTTGTCACAGCAATCCCAGAGCGGGGAGATGGATTGCAGGTGCTTCCTGTAGACAGAAAAAAACGACTAGAGGATAGCAGTGGGTTCCTCTCTTCCTCTCCTCCGCCCTGCATCCCTTCTTTTTTCACCCCTTATGGAGGATCCCTCCCCTCAACGCTCATGGACTAAAAGAGGCCACACTGGGTCATTCCCATGTTATGTAGCACCCAGCTGGTGTGAGACATCGGTGTGGGCGCCATGAAAAAAACAAATAGCTCATGCAAAGTTATTTCTCGGCCGAGGGGAGTGGAGAGACAGCTGATGGAGACATGTCTAAACAGTCTCCTCATAACACACACACACACACACTCACACACACACACACCACACACACACACACACACACACCACACACACACTCACACACACACACACCACACACACACTCACACACACACACACACCACACACACACTCACACACACACACACACCACACACACACTCACACACACACACACCACACACACACTCACACACACACACACCACACACACACTCACACACACACACACCACACGCACACTCACACTCACACACACACAGATCATCTCTGGCAGGGTGTAGGGGTTACATTCCGCCCTCTCTGCCAGCATGCCAAGGCTCTCAGGCACAACACACACACGTACACACACGTATATTCCACACCCACGCAAAAACAGGAAGGCTTGATTAAAAAGCCTTTGTGTGGTTGACAAATGGCACGGTGTTCATATTTTGCCTCTGGCGTGGCGACGGTAATGCTTCCGTAATTGTCCTGGGCGCTCAACACTCACTTCCAATTAGCATCCAGAACAAGTTGTGCAGCTGGTTGCCCACGCCTCTGGAACCTCCAAACCTCCATACAGCACAGTCTGAACCAGCGGCGATTTTAGCATGTTATGAGGGGAAAAGGGACCAAATTATTAGGGTGAGGCAAATGGGCTACTAACAGCTTACTACACAACATAAACGTAGTATTACTTTCTTAGCTACAGTATACATATCTCCCTGGAATATTACATTTTATGCACCTTGTTGTGCTGTGCTCACTTGAACAGAAAGGTGTCGCGGCGGTCCTTCGTGGGCAAATTTTGTCATCAAACTTTGTCATCAAAGACTGACATTCTCTGGATTTATGGTGCTTCAAGACAACTGGGAACAAGGTTGAATCATGACGTCAGTGATTTTCAGGTCGGCACTCTAGAAAGAGGCCTGAGTTCCCGACTTGGAATTCAGAGTTGGATGACCGTTAGTTTTTTTCTGAGTTCCCAGTTGTCTTGAACTCACTGAAGTCTGAGATTTCCCAGTTCCAAGTTTCCAGTTGTTTTGCACGCAGCAGAAGTCATGATGGATTGACAGCATGGCCAATGTTGAATGTTTATCCTTTTAAGCTTGGAAAAGAGACCCTTAAACCCAGACTTGGACCACACACCCAATTCCACTGAATAGCAGGCTAGTGATTGCTTTGCAATGCTTGCAGTTAGCCACTGATTCTTTCCAAACCACTCAATGTTGAATTTGTGATTTCCAGCTTGTTGTGCAATGTTTATCTCCAATGTCCGATGATCACCGATACATTTGATCTAAAAATGTTCTTCATAATTTCTCTTCATATGACAAGGATTGAAAAGGATTTGCCAGTAGATTTGACTTGATTCATGATTATGACTGCTAGCTTGCTTGCTAAGATTTTGAAAGTATGATCAGTCCAATCAAAGTGAAATGATCAGTCCAATCAAAGCTACGGTAGATATAACGTGATTTGACGTCATTTTATCTGTGGCCAATGACCTTGAGCCTTATTGGATGGGCACTTCTAATGTAACTCTATGGCAGCACCCAAGGGGCTTGAATTTTTGAGCTCTCCCCCTAGATTTTGCGGTGACGTATTGTCCCCATGAGTGACAGAACACTGAGCCAATCACGGCTCAACTAGAGAACGTTACCAACCCCTACGCTCCGTCTTTCCCGCTGGCTGGCCCACCACCTCAGAAAGTACTGAGCTACACTGAAACACCTGGATTTTGGAGCTGCCTTACTCAAGAAAGCAAAAAAGAGACCATGTTTGTATGCGGCATTATTAACTCAATGTATTTTGTTTTTACATTGTTTGCAAATGGATATGTGACATGTATGAATGCCAAAAGAACATGCAAAACCGGCAAAATAAAGTTATAAAAGTTTATTTAATTATTATTATTTTGTTTTGCTAATCTGCCCTGAATGACGGGTCGCCACTAGTCTGAACACAAGCATTATGGGATAGGAGACATCAGCTAGCACAGGCATTAACACTAGAACCGCTAAAGCAGTCATTTTGACTGCTCATTTTTGTTAAATTTGTATTACTAATTTTTTAGTCATGCCCCCCTCCATCCTTGACTTTTCCTAAATAAGTCTCTATAACACACTGTCGGTGATAGAATCTTAATATCACAAACAGAACTGGAGTTATAACCAGTTTTAGGAGGGCATGTCATTGTTTGGATTGGTTTTCCCCATTGCCCCTCCTTCTCCCAACAGTAGGTCCTGCTCCGCTCCTTCTTCAGACAGTTGAAAGTGCCGTGCCCAGCTGATAATCGCCCCGATAATTGCCTCAAAACTGAACCTAAACTATACCGAAACTAATTTCACACATATAACAACAGATGAAATATATGGGGAGAATGGGTGAGTTGATGAGATAGGGGAAGCGAATGATGCACAATTATTTAATCACCAATTGTGAATGAAGATTAGGTCGGGCCATTCTCTTGTATTGATCCATTCTAATTATAATCTTAAAATGGTATGTACCCTATATCAGTCCACCGAATCAAAGCATTCTTATCAGTCTACTCTGGCCTACTTGGAGTAGGCTATATAGTAAGAGCGTGCGTAACTGTACATACTGAACTGCTTTCAATATCTGGGAAAATATCCACATCGGGCAGCAGGTGAGCGACGTTGACAAGGGGAGAAATGTCACAATGGACAATTTCTTAACTTCAATGTCATTGGCAAACAATTTGCTTGCAAAGAAAACAAGTCTGGCCGGCACCATGAACAAAGTGAGGCGGGAGCTCCCTCCCACCTGCGTAGCCGTTGCACTCCACAATGGTGCTGTAGAATGACAAGACAATGACAAGACAACGGGAACACAAGCAAGTGAAAGTTACATAAAGTGAGTCAACTGTTAGGACAAGGGATAACCGCTAAATGAAATCCAACTGATGCCATTGCGTGAAAATGCACACAATGTAAGCACGAGCTGACAATAACTGAATATTTTTGACTGCTGTCATATCAACACTTATAGTCATTATAATGCCATGATTGCTTATGTGCCAAGTTTCACTATTTATCAAGGCCACTTGGCACTTATAATGATGTTGAGGCTACTGATGTTTTCATCATTAAATGATATTTTGACCGTGCGTATTGGTGGTTGGGGTATCTTTATTTTGTCGATATAAAAATAAGCTGTTACTGTGTTCTGTTTCGTAGTTGTAACAAAGGCACTCCACAAATAAAATTGATTGAACGCTTTTGTGTTTTTTGTTTTTACATAGCCTACAGTAACATAAACTAATGAAAATGCTATTGTGTTATTTGAAAAATAATAATAAATAAAAATATTCTGTTAACCAAGGCCTTCATAAACACAACCAAATTATTATTTTTTCGATAGCATTTATGAAATAGACTAATTACACTGTTAGAATGTTGCAGTCAGAATGACTGCTCATTAGCTTGAAGGGGGGTCCATCGACGCCCAGCAGTTCTACTGTTAAAAGATGAATGTTAAGAATGCGTGTATTTCACTGTGTTCATAACCCTCATGTTTGCTAGGCATTTGGTGCCCAATCCTATCGCTCATTATTCCCTGAGAAATGTTGTTGTGGGTTGAGATAACGTTGAGATTACGTTGATACACAACGTCAGAAGAAGGGAGCTGTGTAATGCTCCAGCCATGCCTATAGCCTATGTTATGATTGGATGGATGGATAAGGATATGGTGATGTTATATGTAGTGAGTGACTTGTCTCTCTTTAAGATCTGTCAGATGGTGAGAAAAACGTTCAGAAAATGTCTGTAGAATTTAGTTAAGATTTAACTTCTAGCCTACATGCTTTATGTTCAATGTAATGTGTTTGCTTAGTTATCAAAGATCCAACTTTTTTTCCAACATTCTCATTTCCAAAGATATCTTCCTTTCAGTGAGTTGAACATGACTTTGGGAAAGCTTCACAACACCCCCCTTTATGTTGTCTGTTCTGAACATCACTGATTCACATCTCACATGTTACAAACAGGCTCCGTTTCGCATGTTCGCACTAAACTGGGTCAATGTGTATCAACTGCAGTCACTCTGTAGCCTAAGGAAAACACATCAACCATACCATACCATTTACCATGATATTACACGAGCCTGTTGTAAAAGGTCTGAAACGCAAACTTATGCCCAAATCAGAGGAGGGTTATTGCTTTGGGTAGCAGGCCCAGGAATATTCTCAGAAAGAGTCATTTATACCCCATGCTGACTTTAATTAATGATTAATTCTATCCTCCTTGGATCGGGGAGAACAGACCCTCTTGAAGGTTCGAAGGTTGCGCTGCCTGGATATGTCTGCAGTGACCTCTCTGAGAGGCTGCCAAGAATGCCAGAAATCCTAGTTGCGTGGGAGCGCCTTCTTAGTTCCTCCTGTTTGCCTTTCTCTCTCTGAGTCTCCCACTGTACTGAATTTCTGGTATTACCACTGCCCTCTACAGGAGTGTTGGATCACATGTGATGAGGTAAGCACATTTGTTTTGCTACGGGACTGTAGCCTACTATACTGCCTGTAGGCATGGAGAGATGCAGGGCAGACAGGCTTCCTGTAACTCACACTGTCTGATGTGCATTTACTGTTTTAAAGGTTATGGACATGTATTAGTGTTATGTTTTAATGTATACAAAGAGATAGGTAGTACACTTATAAAATGCTCCTCACCTGGTGGGTGACATATTTATATTGCTCTTGTTGTTATCATATGAAGTCACTTAAATGCAGTGCTTTGGCAGTGAAGACATGACATCAGTGAATTACATTAACATGTTTTAGAAGAGATGAGAAGTTATGTCCCTTCTTCTTAGCCCAGGGGGGTGTGTGTGTGTGTGTGTGTGTGTGTGTGTGTGTGTGTGTGTGTGCCCTTCGGTGGGACATTACCTCTTCTCTCTTTCCCTGATAGCGATCCCATATTATACAGCTTGGAGGTACAGTAAGCCTAGTCTGCTTCGCTGTATTGCTGTAATCTATAATGGCCTTGAGCATAGGATAAAACCAGTTCCAGGCCTGGTGGCTCATACTGTGTTCCTATTACACATTCACCAACACATAACACTGCCATGTCTTCCTCCCTACAGTTTATGTATTGCATGTGTTATATTTGTGTGTGTGTGTGTGTGTGTGTGTGTGTGTGTGTGTGTGTGTGAATGCCTGCGTGTGTGTGTCTCTCTCTCTCTCTGTGGGTGTGTGCATCGTTGGGGAGCAGTGTGTGACAGATCATGCTTCCAGGCGGGGCTGCTGTAGAGAAGAAGAGGTCTACTGCACTGCTTAGAAAGACTTCAGGGTTTCCTATGTTAAAGATCCAATGCAGCCGTTTTTATCTCAATATCAAATCATTTCTGGGTAGCAATTAAGTACCTTACTGTGATTGTTTTAAATTAAAATGGTCAAAAAGAAACAAAATAGCTTCTTAGCTAAATGCAATTTCTCAAGCAAGATTTTGCTAGGACTGTCTGGGAGTGGCCTGAGAGAGGGGCCTAATTGGAAGAGCCTAATGGGAGGGATGGGTAACCTGAAAACTAGCTGTTATTCGCAGAGAGGAGGGCAAACTCTCTTTATTATTGGTCTATTAACTTATACAACCTGGTGATGTCACCAGGTGGTCCAAAAAACCCACCCAGCCAAACAAGCTGAAATTTCAGGCGGCCTTTACAAACAGCTCTTACACTAAAAGTGCATTATCATAATTTTCACAATTTCACAGTATTATTCCAACCTCATAGTCTGGAAATATATATTAAACCTAGGAAAATCTCATTTTTGACTGCACTGACCCTTTAATTAACTAATTACTCTCCTAATTGGACATGTTCAATGTGCCTCACATCCCAGACCCTATCTGTCTGTTCTTGGGCCTAATGTCAGACTCTCATTTCTCAATGCCCTTGAACATACTTCCTGCCTTAGAAATGTTAATTGATTAGATCTAGTCTAAGCATAAGGACTAGCCATATTATGGTCTAAGAAATGTTGTCTTACAGTAAATGTAGAACACATCTGTTGGATACAGGCCTGCCCTGATGGTGCATTTAGGTTAACTACAGCCAAATGTGTTCTTATGCCTATTGCAACATTAGTTAATTGTGTCACTGATTCATTGTGACTAACCACATAATTGTATCCCATTTTGTAGGGTTTAGCTTGTGTTAATGTGTCACTGAAAGTGATTGTGTCTTGTGTGGTGGTTGTGTGGCAATGCTGGGATCTATCTCTGGTGTTGATGACTCATATGTGCACGATCCCCCCAACCCCACCCTTTTTTATTCCCTCTCCTCCCTCTTCCCCCTTCCCTTCTCTCACTCTATTCCCCTCCCTCGCCCCTCTTCTCCTGCTTCCCTCTATCTACAGTACAGCTCTTCTCTTTCCCACTCTTCCTCCTTTCCCCCATATCTTTGTCCTTCTTCTGTCCCCTCATCTTCCCTTCAATTTCCCTCTCTATCTCTCTATCCCTTCTTTCTCCTATAGATGGGTCAGGGAGTGCTGGGATGGGTAGTGGCAGTAGCAGCTGCAGAAGGAGCAGCTGCCGTGTGTGTGTGTGCATGTGGGCATGTGTGTGTGTGTGTGTGTGTGTGTACGCCTGCTACAGCTTGTCCCCTCAGCCAGGGTTCCTGGGCAGGGCTTGTCTCAGCACGGTGCCACCACCCTGCCAACACCCCTCCAACCAGCCACACACACACACAGTCAGAGAGAAAGAGAGAGAGAGAGAGAGAGAGAGAGAGAGAGAGAGAGAGAGAGAGAGAGAGAGAGAGAGAGAGAGAGAGAGAGAGAGAGAGAGAGAGAGAGAGAGAGAGAGAGAGAGAGAGAGAGAGAGAGAGAGAGAGAGAGAGAGAGAGAGAGAGAGAGAGACAGAGCGAGAGAAACCCATATGCACAGACACGGCCATACACAACACAATTTCACACACATTCATATTCAAATACTGTCCTATTCAAGGAGTGCACCAGTGAATCATTCAGTTATGTCTGAGAGAGTAATGTATGGGAAATATACTCTCAGAACCTCTGAGTCATCATCGCTTTATGCAGCTTGTGCGAAGAATGACATTTTGAGATATGTGTAATGTAAAGGGAGAAAGAATAATGCAAGTGTTTTATATATGAAAGACCCTGGCACTATAGTAAATTCACAGCCTGGGTTTCAAGGTTTAGAGCCCAGGGCAATGTTAACTGTATTCTCTCAGCTTCAAGGAGAAGAATCATTATATTCTAGTCTGAGAAGGATTCTCAAAGGCCTCTCATCCCGAGTTGGAGGTCTTTTAAGCCTTTATCTTTTCCTCCCTGAAATTACAGATCCTTTTAAAAACCAGACCCGATGTTGTTGTTGTTTCATCTTGTCGCTTTAATGAGAAGCCAGCCCTAGGTGGTTATTTCTTTCCTAAGTAAACAAACAAAAATGGGACTAATGTCTGTCTGTTGACTGTAGTCATCCTCTGGTTGCCTTGACTCATCACAAAGGGAGAGGGAGAAGAAGAAGTGGTGATATCATTCTGTTAGGGAACGCTCGGGAATACTGCCCTGTCACCAGACTCAGTCATGCAGAAGGGGAAGGAAGGGATAGAAGCTCTCTCGTTGCACCACTGCGCCGTCCCGTCTGTCTGTGCAGCCAGGGCCGTGTTACAGCGTGTCGCCCTCAGCTCGTCTCGCCGTTGTGGTGCGGTTGTCTCTCACTCCCTGATCGCTCTCCTGTCCCTCTCGACCTCCCACCCTCACTCCTTTTTTTCTCGCACTCCACTCTCTCTTTCTCACTCTCTTTCTCTGGGCTTGCAAACTTTCACGGATTACAAAGGGAAACCCAGCCGCGAGCTGCCCAGTGACGCGAGCCACCCAGATGAGCTAAATGCCTTTTATGCTCGCTTTGATGCAAGCAACTCTGAACCATGCATGAGAGCACCAGCTGTTCCGAAAGACTGTGTGATCACGCTCTCCGTAGCCGATGTAAGTAAGACCTTTAAACAGGTTAACATTCGCAATGTCGCAGGGCAAGATGGATTACCAGGACTCGTACTCAAAGCATGTGCTAACCAGCTGGCAAGTGACATTTTCAACCTCTCTCTGACTAGGGTTGCAAAATTCTGGGAACTTTCAATAAATTCCCTGGTTTTCTGAAAATCCCAGTTGGATGTTTCCCAGAATCAGGAGGATTCCCAGAATCAGGAGGGAATAAGCAGGAAATCCAGAATCTTCCAACCAGGATTTATGGTAAACAAGGGAATTTATTGAAAGTTCCCGGAATTTTGCAACCCTATCCCTGACCCAGTCTGTAATTACTACATGTTTCTAGCAGACCACCATAGTCCCTGTGCCAAAGAACGCCAAGTAACTTGTCTAAATGACTATTGCCCCGTAGCACTCACATCTGTAGCCATGAAATGCTTTGAAAGGATGGTCATGGCTCACATCAACGCCATCATCCCAGACATCCTGGACCCACTCCAATTCACATACCGCCCCAACAGATCAAAGATGACGCAATTTCTATTGCACTCCACACTGCCCATTCCCATCTGGACAAGAGGAACACCTATGTGAGAATGCTGTTCGTTGACTACAGCTCAGCGTTCAACACCATAGTGCCCTCCAAGCTCATCACTAAGCTAAGGACCCTGGGACAGAACACCTCCCTCTGCAACTGGAACTTGGACTTCCTGACGGGCCACCAGCAGGTGGTGAGGGTAGGCAACAACATATCGCCACGCTGACCCTCAACATGGGGGCCCCTCAGTGGTGTGTGCTTAGTCCCCTCCTGTACTCCATCCACGACTGCGTGGCCGCACACGACTCCAACACCATCATTAAGTTAGAAGACGGTGGTACGATGATGAAACAGCCTATAGGGAGGAGGTCAGGAGGTCAAAGAAATCTCCCTCAACATCAGCAAGACAAAGGAGCTGATTGTGGACTACAGGAAACGATAGGCAGGCCTAGCACGGGTCGAAAGCTTCAAGTTCCTCGGTGTCCATTTCAGTAAGGATCTATCAGGGTCCAGACTCACCAACACAGTTGTGAAGAGGGCACGACAACGCCTCTTCCCCCTCAGGAGGCTGAAAAGATTTGACATGGGCCCTCAGATCCTGAAAAAGTAATACAGCTGCACCATTGAGAGCATCTTGACTGGCTGCATCACTACTTGGTATGGCTTGCTAGGCATTCGACCACAAGGCGCAACAGATGGTAGTGTGTACGGACCAGTAAATCACTAGGGCCGAGCTTTCTGCCTTCCAGGACCTCTATACCAGGCGGTGTCAGAGGAAGGTCCTAAAAATTGTCAAAGACTCCAGCCACCCAAGTCATAGACTTTTCTCGCTGCTTCTGCATGGCAAGATCTTTTTTTATTTTTTTTATTTCACCTTCATTTAACCAGGTAAGCCAGTTGAGAACAAGTTCTCATTTACAACTACGACCTGGGTAACGATGCACCAAGTCTGGAACCAACAGGACCCTGAACAGCTTCTACCCCCAACCCATAAGACTGCTAAATATTTAGTTAAATGGTTAACCAAATAGCTACCCGGACTATCTGCATTTACTCTTTTTGCACTAACTTTTTTGACTCATCAAATACGCTGCTGCTACTGTTTATTATCTGTTCCTAGTTATATGTACATGCTGTAACTACCTCAATTACCTCGTATCCCTGCACATTGACTCGGTACTGGTACCCTGTGTATATAGCCAAGTTATTGTTACTCGTATATTTATTATTACTGTTTTACTTTTCTATTATTTATCTATTTTATTTTCCTCTGCATTGTTGTGAAGGGCTTGTAAGTAAGCATTTCACTGTTAGTCTAAACCTGTTGTTAACCAAGCATGTGACAGATAACATTTTTATTTAGATTTTCGGTGGTGGCCTCTACCCCACACAAACTTCTGCCTTGTCTGTCTGTCCGTCCGTCCGTCTGTCTGTCTGTCTGTCTGTCTGTCTGTCTGTCTGGTTTCTGTCTCTCACTCTCACTCTCTTACCCCCATTCTTTCATCTCAATCTTTCGCTGCCTGACATTCTGCTTTTGTATTTATCCCTCCCCTACCGCTCTCCTCACCCCATCTCTCCTTCCCTCTCTTCCCCCCTCTCCTTTGCCTCCCTCTCACCTATACCGTGTCTAATATACACTCTTAGATAAAAGGGTTCCAAAAGGGTTCTTTGGCTGTCCCCAAAGGATAACCCTTTTTGGCTCCAGGTAAAACCCCTCTGGGTTCCATGTAGAACCAAAGGGTTCTACATGGAACCCAAAAGGGTTCTACCTGGAATCAAAACGGTTCCACCTGGAACCAAATAGGGTTCTTCAAAGGGTTCTCCTATGAGGAGAGCTGAAGAACCGTTTTAGGTTCTAGACAGCACCTTATTTTCTAAGAGTGCCTTTCTCTCTCTCTCATCCAGTCTTCCTCTCCCCCTCCCCCTCGGTATTTATCCCTGTCCCCACCCTTCCTCCTTCCCTTCCTCCCCTCGACACTCATTCTTTCTTCCTCTGTTTCCCTCGTCATGCTCCAGGGCTTGTGTGGGAACTGTGGTGCTCTGTTGTGGTCTTGGCCTGAGGTCAGTCTTTAGGCCTAGATGGGGTGCCACTCTACCCTTCTCTGCTCTACCCTGCTCTGTGTGTGTGTGCGCGTGCATGTGTGTGTTCTCCTGGCCCCTGAGAATTGGGATGCTGGGCAGTTGTTGTTGGATTTGAGGACCAGGGGAGAGCCAGGGGTGGAGGCCACTAGGGCAACAGAGGTCAGCAGCACCATTCAGAGCCTTGGCCCTAGCTCAAAGCTACAGGGTGAAAGAGGATCACGCTTTGGTGTTGGAGGAAAAAAAGAGCTCTTGTTTCCCCCGTTCACAAAGGACACAGCTTGGAACTCCCAAACAACCACCAATCATTTTCTGTTTTGCTGTTATGCTGTGTTAATGATTCAGGTGGTTAGTAAATTATGTTTGAAAATATAATTACCTTGACCAAAAAATCTAGTTGTCATCTTTACTTGAATATAATAAGTACTTTACTCTACTTCACTTGTTCAACCAACCTGAAATTAAAAACATATATATTCAATATAAGATAAATGCATAATCTAAACAATTATAATCTAAACAATAAATTGTGTTTAATTTACTCAATGTTCATAATATTTCGCTCAACTTAAGAATTTAAAGTTCTTGCAACAACTTGCCATGAGGATTGTGGGTAATTCAATTTTCTTTTGATTTCATGATACTTTTACACAATGTTGTATGCATGTTTGAAGAAAGAAAAGTATATTTCCATGTTATAGTAAGCAGTTTGTTATGCTATGAGGTGTAATGGATCATGATGAACGGATATCAAAACTGTTGGGCACATTGACGTTTAATGATGAGACCACCCATTCCCAACATCAGCTACGTCATGTGCACCACTTGCAATGACAGAGGCAAATTCAGCATTCTGTGATGCTTCTGCTCTACCTCCAGTTATTAACTGCTAAAGGAATGAGCACTGTGCTCAACAATGCCTGCTAAAGTGAATTAAAATGCCAAATTATCAAAAACAATGTTAAACATTAAGACACGACCACTGAAATAAATTAATCAGAGAGATTAAGTAGATGTAACAGTTTTGGAATGTATCAAATTAAGTTGGATCTAAGATATTTTTTTAAATGTTGGACTTAATATACAGTATTACTGTTTGTGAAACACAAATAATTAAGTATATTATACATAAAAATAACTCATGTTGGAAATACTCAAAAAGCTGCTGCAAATAGTATACTTTCTTTTTTTTACGTGCACAATATTTTTTACTGTTAGTCATATTGGTGGTGTGTACCAATATAGCTACAGTGGGGAAAAAAAGTATTTAGTCAGCCACCAATTGTGCAAGTTCTCCCACTTAAAAAGATGAGAGAGGCCTGTAATTTTCATCATAGGTACACGTCAACTATGACAGACACATTTAGAAAACAAAATCCAGAAAATCACATTGTAGGATTTTTTATGAATTTATTTGCAAATTATGGTGGAAAATAAGTATTTGGTCACCTACAAACAAGCAAGATTTCTGGCTCTCACAGACCTGTAACTTCTTCTTTAAGAGGCTCCTCTGTCCTCCACTCGTTACCTGTATTAATGGCACCTGTTTGAACTTGTTATCAGTATAAAAGACACCTGTCCACAACCTCAAACAGTCACACTCCAAACTCCACTGTGGCCAAGACCAAAGAGCTGTCAAAGGACACCAGAAACACAATTGTAGACCTGCAACAGGCTGGGAAGACTGAATCTGCAATAGGTAAGCTGCTTGGTTTGAAGAAATCAACTGTGGGAGCAATTATTAGGAAATGGAAGACATACAAGACCACTGATAATCTTCCTCGATCTGAGGCTCCACGCAAGATCTCACCCCGTGGGGTCAAAATGATCACAAGAACGGTGAGCAAAAATCCCAGAACCACACAGGGGGACCTAGTGAATGACCTGCAGAGAGCTGGGACCAAAGTAACAAAGCCTACCATCAGTAACACACTACGCCGCCAGGGACTCAAATCCTGCTGCGCCAGACATGTCCCCCTGCTTTAGCCAGTACATGTCCAGGCCCGTCTGAAGTGTGCTAGAGTGCATTTGGATGATCCAGAAGAGGATTGGGAGAATGTCATATGGTCAGATGAAACCAAAATAGAACTTTTTGGTAAAAACTCAACTCGTCGTGTTTGGAGGACAAAGAATTCTGAGTTGCATCCAAAGAACACCATACCTACTGTGAAGCATGGGGGTGGAGACATCATGCTTTGGGGCTGTTTTTCTGCAAAGGGACCAGGACTGTCACGAACGTCGTATGAAGGAGTGGACCAAAGCGCAGCGTTAGTAGCGAACATACTTGCTTTATTTAATTAAAGCATACACACGAAATAACAAAACAATAAACGACTCGTGAAGTCCTCAGTGACAATGACCGAACACGGAACAAAAACCCACAAACACAAAGTGAAACACAGACAGTTAAATATGGCTCCCAATCAGAGACAACCAGCACACAGCTGACACTCGTTGCCTCTGATTTGGAGTCACTCAGTCAAACATAGAAATAAACAACCTAGAACACCCAACATAGAAACAGAAAACATAGAATGAACACACCCTGGCTCAACATAATGAGTCCCAGAGCCAGGGTGTGACAGTACCCCCCCCTAAAGGCGCGGACTGCGACCGCGCCTAAATACGAGCAAAACAGGGGAGGGCTGGGTGGGCATTCCTCCTCGGCGGCGGCTCCGGCCCGGGCTTGCCCACCACCCTCCAACAAACCCCCATAGCGCCCCTGGTCCGGTCTGGCCCCGCTGGCTGGAGCTGGACTGGACGTAGCAGGAGCGGTAGGCTTCAGCTCCTTAGTGGAGCAGTAGAGCGGTACCTGAATTGGCACCGATGACCCAGGCACGGGTTGTGCCGGACTGACGACTCGCACCCCTGGCTTGGTGCGAGTGGCAGGAACGGGCCGGGCCGGGCTGGCGACGCGCACCGTAGACTTGGTGCGAGTGGCAGGAACAGGCCGGACCGGGCTGGCGACGCGCACCGTAGACTTGGTGCGTGGAGCAGGGACAGGCCGGGCTGGGCTGGCGACGCACACCGTAGGTTTGGTGCGTGGAGCAGGGACAGGCCGGGCTGGGCTGGCGACGCACACCGTAGGCTTGGTGCGTGGAGCAGGGACAGGCCGGGCAGGGCTGGCGACGCACACCGTAGGCTTGGTGCGTGGAGCAGGAACAGGCCGGACCGTACTGGGAACACACACCACTGGCCTTAAACGGGGATCAGGAACGGGCCGGACCGGGCTGGCGACGCACACCGTAGGCTTGGTGCGTGGAGCAGGGACAGGCCGGGCTGGGCTGGCGACGCACACCGTAGGTTTGGTGCGTGGAGCAGGGACAGGCCGGGCTGGGCTGGCGACGCACACCGTAGGCTTGGTGCGTGGAGCAGGGACAGGCCGGGCAGGGCTGGCGACGCACGCCGTAGGCTTGGTGCGTGGAGCAGGAACAGGCCGGGCTGGGCTGGCGACGCACACCGTAGGCTTGGTGCGTGGAGCAGGGACAGGCCGGGCTGGGCTGGCGACGCACACCGTAGGCTTGGTGCGTGGAGCAGGGACAGGCCGGGCTGGGCTGGCGACGCACACCGTAGGCTTGGTGCGTGGAGCAGGAACAGGCCGGACCGTACTGGGAACACACACCACTGGCCTTAAACGGGGATCAGGAACGGGCCGGACCGGACTGGCAATACACCTCAGTACCTCTCGCCGTGCCTCTACAACTTCCTTCCCTCCTCTCGCCAATGGCTCCCGTAACCCGGTGGCCTTCTCTCCTCGTCTCCCATTTCGCCCTGTGGCAGCCTCCTGCTGCCCAGTCGCCCATGCCGTGTGCCCCCCTAAAAAAATTATTGGGGTGCCTCTCGTCCGTCCGACGATGGCACTGCTTACGCCGCTGCTCCTCTCTCGCCAGGGCCTTAATCCTACCCCAAGGTCCCTTGCCCCCGAGCATGTCCTCCCAGGACCACGATTTGCCCACCTGGGCCATCGCCAGCCTCTCCATCTCCTTTCCTGGCGCTTCCTCCCATGTCCAGTCTGCCTGCTCCTGGACACGCTGCTTGGTCCTTTTATGGTGGGTTTTTCTGTCACGAACGTCGTATGAAGGAGTGGACCAAAGCGCAGCGTTAGTAGCTGAACATACTTGCTTTATTTAATTAAAGCATACACACGAAATAACAAAACAATAAACGACTCGTGAAGTCCTCAGTGACAATGACCGAACACGGAACAAAAACCCACAAACACAAAGTGAAACACAGACAGTTAAATATGGCTCCCAATCAGAGACAACCAGCACACAGCTGACACTCGTTGCCTCTGATTGGGAGTCACTCAGTCAAACATAGAAATAAACAACCTAGAACACCCAACATAGAAACAGAAAACATAGAATGAACACACCCTGGCTCAACATAATGAGTCCCAGAGCCAGGGTGTGACAAGGACGACTGATCCGTGTAAAGGAAAGAATGAATGGGGCCATGTATCGTGAATTTTTAAGTGAAAACCTCCTTCCATCAGCAAGGGCATTGAAGATGAAACGTGGCTGGGTCTTTCAGCATGACAATGATCCCAAACACACCGCCCGGGCAACGACGGAGTGGCTTCGTAAGAAGCATTTCAAGGTCCTGGAGTGGCCTAGCCAGTCTCCAGATCTCAACCCCATAGAAAATCTTTGGAGGGAGTTGAAAGTCCGTGTTGCCCAGCGACAGCCCCAAAACATCACTGCTCTAGAGGAGATCTGCATGGAGGAATGGGCCAAAATTTGGCCAGCAACAGTGTGTGAAAACCTTGTGAAGACTTACAGAAAACGTTTGACCTGTGTCATTGCCAACAAAGGGTATATAACAAAGTATTGAGAAACTTTTGTTATTGACCAAATACTAATTTTCCACCATAATTTGCAATTAAAAATCCTACAATGTGATTTTCTGGATTATTTTTTCTCATTTTGTCTGTCATAGTTGACGTGTACCTATGATGAAAATTACAGGCCTCTCTCATCTTTTTAAGTGGGAGAACTTGCACAATTGGTGGCTGACTAAATACTTTTTTTCCCCACTGTATGTATGTTTATTTTTAATAAACCAATGTTTTCTCAAGGGCTGGCGGTTGTATATTGTGCCGGGTGGTGGGAAGTTGTTCATCTTTCACATTTATGATACTCATATGGGTAGAGCGGAGAAGTCAATAACTTCAAGGTCTGTGTTACTGCTATAAGGCTATAAGCCATCTCCGGGACCTGGCAGTATTGAAAAAGCAACTTTATTTTGATTAGTAAACAGTGGCGAATGCCCTTCAGGCTACTTCTGGAGAGCGGCCCAAGAACGTAAAGGTTAATCTTCAGTTTATTGCCACCAGCAGTCAGACAGATAGTACAGTATCTTTCCAGTCAGGTCCGCTTCTGTTGCGGTGACGTCAGCAGCCCCCTTGACATTACATTTCATGTTTCCCATGCTGCCCAGCCCATTACATCGCTATCGATGTCCAGCATCCAGTCCCATTCAGAATGACCAGCCTTGGTCGCTAGTATCGATAGCATCTGGCTACATACTCCATTCATCCATTCACTGGCCAAGTTATAGTAATTTAGTGGCTCATTCTTATAGGAGTCTGTTTAGGAGGAAATGTTTGGGTGTTACATTATGTAAGGGAGCACTTTCAGAAAGCAAAAGCTGTCTGAGATTGTGGCGATAAGTGGGCATCTTCTCTGACTGCAATGAGTGGGCTTGGAAGAGAACAGAAGAGAGAAGATGACGCCGACAGACATGGCAGCTCTGCCTCTATCTCCTAAGCGGCTTTTCAGTATTATTATTCTTTTTTGTTATTTCTTACATTATTAGCCCAGAAAGTTTTTTTGTGTTATTACATACAGCCGGAAATATATTTTGTATATCAGAGCGACGGTAACTCATCAGCATTCTGACCACAAATACGACTTTCCCGAATTGAATCCTTTGTTCGTACCTCCCAATGCAATTTAACTTACCCCGTAGGTTGCTCCAAGATGCCGCCGGCGGAGAAGAGGTATTCAGAGTGGACTTCTAGTCTGACTCAGGAGGCGTGCACACCATCCATGGCTTCCGAGTATATTACTCGCTAATGTTCAGACAATAAAGTCGACCAGCTCAGGGCGAGGATCTCCTTCCAGGGAGACATCAGGGTTTCACAGAATCGTGGCTACTACTCATGGTGTGATTGTGATAATGTACAGGAACTCAAGTCCTTTTGTTCACCTGACCTAGAATACCTCACAATCAAATGCCGACCGTATTACCTCTCAAGAGAATTCTCTTCGGTTATAGTCACAGTCGTGTATATTCCCCCTAAAGCCGATACCACGACGGCCCTCAAGGAACTACACTGGACTTTCTGCAAACTGGAAACCACATAACCTGATGCCGCATTTATTGTAGCTGGGGACTTTAAAAAATAACATTTGAGAAAAACGCTACCAAAGTTCTATCAACACATTGCCTGTAGTACTCTCTCTTCAAAAACTCTCGACCATTGTTACTCTCCCTTCCGGGATGGCTACAAGGCCCTCCCCCGCCCTCCCTTCGGCAAATCAGATCACGACTCCATTCTGCTCCTCCCTTCCTATAGGTAGAAACTCAAAAAGGAAGTACCCGTGCTAAGGTCTATTCAACGCTGGTCTGACCAATCGGAATCCATGCTTCAACATTGTTTTGATTACACGGACTGGGATATGTTCCGGGTTGCTTCTGAGAATAACATTGACGTATACACAGACACGGTGACTGAGTTCATCAGGAAGTGTATAGGGGATATTGTTCCCACTGTGACTATTAAAACCTACCCAAACCAAAAACCGTGGATAGATGGCAGCATTCCACAAAACTGAAAGCGCGAACCACCGCATTTATCCATGGCAAGGTGACTGGGAATATGGTTGAATACAAACAGTGCAGGTATGCCCTCCATAAGGCAATAAAACAAGCAAAACATTAGTACAAAGACAAAGTGGAGTCGCAATTTAACGGCTCAGACACAAGACGTATGTGGCAGGGATTACAAAGTTAAAACCAGCCACGTCCCGGACACCAACGTCTTGCTCCCGGACCAGCTAAACACCTTCTTCACCCGCTTTGAGGATAGAGACAGCATGCCCCCATCCACATCGATGGGACCGCAGTGGAGAAGGCGAAAATCTTCAAGTTCCTTGGCGTACACATCACTGACAATCTGAAATGGTCCACCCACACAGATAGTGTGGTGAAGAAGGTGCAACAGTCCTCACAAACTTTTACAGATGCACCACTGACAGCATCCTGTCGGGCTGTATCACCGCCTGGTACAGCAACTGCATTGCCCGCAACGTCAAGGCTCTCCAGAGGGTAGTGCGGTCTACCGAACGCATCACCGGGGGCACACTGCCTGCCCTCCAGGACAACTACAGCACCCAATGTCACAGGAAGGCCAAAAAGATCATCAAGGACATCAACCACCCGAGCCACGGCCTGTTCACCCTGCTATCATCCAGAAGGCGAGGTCAGTACAGGTGCATCAAAGCTGGGACCGAGAGACTAAAAAACAGCTTCTATCTCAAGGCCATGAGACTGTTAAATAGCCATCGCTAGCCGGCCTCCACCCAGTACCCTTTCCTGAACTTAGTCACTGTCACTAGCCGGCTACCACCCGGTTACTCAACCCTGCACCTTAGAGGCTGCTGCCCTACGTACATAGACATGGAATCACTGGTCACTTTAATAATGGAACACTAGTAACTTTAACCTCTACAGGATCGGTGTCCCGTATACGGGACGGTTGAGCTAACGTGCGCTAATGTGATTAGCATGACTTATGTAAGTAACAGCAAACTTTCCAGGACATAGACATGTCTTATATGGGCAGAAAGCTTAAATTCTTGTCAATTTACAGTAGCTATTACAGTGAAAAAAATACCATGCTATTGTTTGAGGAGAGTGCACAACAACAAAAAACGTATCACGGCAACTGGTTTGACACATTCACCTCTAAAGGTAAATAATGTACTTACATTCAGTAATCTTGCTCTGATTTGTCATCCTAAGGGTCCCAGAGATAAAATGTGGCATAGTTTTGTTTGATAAAATCAATTTTTATATTCAAATGTAGGAACTGGGTTCTACTGTACAGTTTAAACCCCTGCTGTCTCTGGCTCCACACCAACCCCGCCCGGCCATCTACAGTTGTGGTCAAAGGTTTTGAGAATGTCACAAACAACTCTGTCATGCTGATTGAGTTAGAATAACAGACTGGAAGCTTTAAAAGGAGGGTGATGCTTGAAATCATTGTTCTTCCTCTGTTAACCATGGTTACATGCAAAGGAAACACGTGCCGTCATCATTGCTTTGCACAAAAAGGGCTTCACAGGCAAGGATATTGCTTCTAGTAAGATTGCACCTAAATCAACCATTTATCGGATCATCAATAACTTCAAGGAGAGTGGTTCAATTGTTGTGAAGAAGGCTTCAGGGCGCCCAAGAAAGTCCAGCAAGCGCCAGGACTGTCTCCTAAAGTTGATTCAGCTGCGGGATCGGGGCACCACCAGTGCAGAACTTGCTCAGGAATGGCAGCAGGCAGGTGTGAGTGCATCTGCACAAACAGTGAGGCGAAGTCTTTTGGAGGATGGCCTGGTGTCAAGAAGGGCAGAAAGGAAGCCACTTCTCTCCAGGAAAAACATCAGGGACAGACTGATATTCTGCAAAAGGTACAGGGATTGGACTGCTGAGGACTGGGGAAAAGTCATTTTCTCTGATGAATCCCCTTTCCGATTGTTTGGGGCATCCGGAAAAAAGCTTGTCCGGAGAAGACAAGGTGAGTGCTACCATCAGTCCTGTGTCATGCCAACAGTAAAGCATCCTGAGACCATTCATGTGTGGGGTTGCTTCTCAGCCAAGGGAGTGGGCTCACTCACAATTTTGCCTAAGAACACAGCCATAAATAAAGAATGGTACCAACACATCCTCCGAGAGCAACTTCTCCCAACCATCCAAGAACAGTTTGGTGACGAACAATGCCTTTTCCAGCATGATGGAGCACCTTGCCATAAGGCAAAAGTGATAACTAAGTGGCTCAGGGAACAAAACATTGAAATTTTGGGTCCATGGCCAGGAAACTCCCCAGACCTTAATCCCATTGAGAACTTGTGGTCAATCCTCAAGAGGCGGGTGGACAAACAAAACCCACAAATTCTGACAAACTCCAAGCATTGATTATGCAAGAATGGGGCTGCCGTCAGTCAGGATGTGGCCCAGAAGTTAATTGACAGCATGCCAGGGCGGATTGCAGAGGTCTTGAAAAAGAAGGGTCAACACTGCAAATATTGACTCTTTGCATAAACTTAATGTAATTGTCAATAAAAGCCTTTGACACTTATGGAATGCTTGTAATTATACTTCAGTATACCATAGTAACATCTGACAAAAATATCTAAAAACACTGAAGCAGCAAACTTTGTGAAGACCAATCCTTGTGTCATTCTCAAAACGTTTGACCACGACTGTAGATGTGTGAAAGTTAATGTATAAGCTAATGATCCATCATGTATGACATTCCTGGGAGTATATATTCTTCTACATTAATTTCACATTTCCACAAACGTCAAAGTGTTTCCTTTCAAATGGTATCAAGAATATGCATATCCTTGCTTCAGGTCCTGAGCTACAGGCAGCTAGATTTGGGTATGTCATTTTAGGCGAAAATGGAAAAAAAGGGTCAGATCCTTAAGAGTAATAATGTTTACATACTGTTTTACTCATTTCATAAGTACATGTGTATACTGTATTCTACTGTATTCTAGTCAATGCCACTCCGATATTGCTTGTCCTAATATTTATATATTTCTCAATTCCATTCTTTTACTTTTAGATTTGTATGTATTGTTGTGAATTGTTAGATGCTGCACTGTTGGAGCTAGGAACACAAGCATTTCGCTACACCCGCAATATCATCTGCTAATTATGTGTTCGACCAATAACATTTAATTTGATTTGATTTGTTTTCTACCCTATTAATCTGAGTTCGTATTTCATCTAAGGGCAAACAATTGGCGCTGGTGATCACATTGTTCTCCTCTCCTCTGTTCTCCTCTCCTCTCCTCTCCTCTCCTCTCCTCTCCTCTCCTCTCCTCTCCTCTCCTCTCCTCTCCTCTCCTCTCCTCTCCTCTCCTCTCCTCTCCTCTCCTCTCCTCTCCTCTCCTCTGCGTCTTCTTTAGATCCTGACCAGTGATGGGAAATCTATATGGTGAGAAAGTCCAATTTAGCTCTTTTCCAACAGTGTGGGTTTGAATCCAGCAACCAGGGTAAACACAACTGAATAACGCCCACACTCTGTAAATTATTTCAGTATGTGAAGAGAGGGTATTTTCACTATCTATTTTCTTCTCGAGGATGTGTATGATGTGGGAGAGGAGTTGAGAAGTTTATTATTTTGCTAATGGAATGCTTGTTTGCTGAAAGCAGGCCATTGTGTGTGTGTGTGCTTGTGTGTACGTGCGTGAGTGCGTGAGACCCTACCCCCTGTCCGGTGTCATGAGCTCCTCTCCGCCTGCCACCAACCAAAACTCTTCCCTCAAAACAATCCCTCAATAGGCTTAGTTGGGATTCGTGAAGTGTTTGTTGATGTTTACAGTGTGCATTTTGTATGAAATTCCCTTTTAGCCCCCCCTCCCCCCGAGCACTTGCCTTCATTGCTAACTCACTGCTAGCTGCTTTTAGATGTGCCGTATCAGGCTTAGTGGGCTGCAATTAATGCTCTGCCTCCAGGGCCTCGCTGGCTTTGTATCTGGGGTTAGTCTAGGTCAGGCTTAGATTTTTTCTCCACACTCCTCTTTCTGAGAGTAAGCAGTTGTGGGTTTGTGTTGGATCAGATGCGGCCATGCTAATTCTCTCGAGCAGCTGGTCCTTTTCACTCTTCTGTTTACCCTACCAATGCTAAATCTGTTGCTGCTGATTGTCCATAAAGGCACCTCTTTACACTTCCACTGACCGAATTTAACAATCAACAGGGCCTTAATTATAAGCAGACCAGGAGCGCTCTCTCTCTCTCTCTCTCTCTTTCTCAGACCGTATTGATTCGGGGAAGGGAGATTGGTTGGTTGGTTTGAAGCACGTTTCAGCTTACGACGTGCAATTCGGACCAGTGCGATGTAAATTGAGTTGAGTGGAACATTGTAGACAGCTCCTCTGTGTTTTAGTCCCGTCATTATCGCGGTATCCCATCTCTCTCTCTCTCTCTCTCTCTCTCTCTCTCCCTCTCGTGGACTCTCGCTCTCCTCCACACCAGTCAGTCCTGCCTGTACTGCCACCTCTGCATATGGGAGTTGTTTGTTGAGTTTCATCAGAGCCTTTTTGCCTTGCCCCAGAGCCGAGCTAAGTCTAAACACTGCACTTTGTGGGCTGAAAGGCCATCTGTCAGAGGGAAGGAATCCTACTTCTCCTCCAAAAAGCATAAACAGAGGTGGCTTGCTAAGCTGCAGCCGCAGTTCACTGTCATGGAAATGGCCCAGCTGACTAAGGCTCAGCAAGGCCCTAATCCACGGCACAGCTGCTTTTTAGGGCATCATGGCACCCATCGTCCCCCCCTCCCCGGTCCACCACACGCCTCGTCACTATCACGGCCTGGTTAGGGAAGGGGGAAAAGATGCCCCGCTGAATCATATTCAATCAGAGATGGTTGGGGTGGGGTCAAATATATATTCTGTGGTAGCCTGATAGTGGATTAGGAGATTGATTGTCTGATATGAATCTGAATCAGTTGTTTCAACAGCCGGGGTAAATATGGATGTGTGCATTTTATTCAATTGTTTTAGATTATGTCTAGCTAATATTCAGCCATGTCTAGCCATTATAAGCAAGCCAAACAGCGTCAAGCAACCTTTTTATTTAAGGAGGTTTGCTTTAAACATTTTTTATATGACAATGCCCCATGTTCTTATGATAAACATAAATTGAAAATGTCAAATTTCTCTCTATTTTCTAAAATCCTATCAATCTCATCCAGTATTGCAGCCGGTGGCCTTGATGATGTCATCCTAACTTTTCTCTCTCCCACACTATTTTGTCCTCAGTTGTCAAACATCAGGGCTGGCTCTGAGCCCTCAATTTCAAGACGAGCATCACATGGGCAGAAGATCCCCCTCTGACATTTCATACGTGATTGACGAGATTTACGTGAGGTAATTATGGTGTCTGCCATCCCTGAGCGGATCAATTCTTTCAATCAATTCCACTTTTAAGAGGATAGGCCAGATTACCGGGTCTGGGGACCGATGTAATGCTCTTAATAGGTCACTAAAACGTGTGTTAGAGGCTCTCTCTCCCTCTCTCTGCAGCCAATGAATGATTCCTCAGAGAGAAACCCATTCCCCCCTCTTCGGCCACTGAGTTGGAAAATAAATAAATAGCACACAGCCCACTCCACTTTATTGAAAATTCCGGATGGTAGCCTAATATTTGTCTTTAGTAACCTTAATGACATGTCTGCAAACAATCAACGATTCAGTATTAATCAATACAAGGTCCATACATATCCAATGTTTTGTCCAAGGGCAAATAATGGACTTATCTGAAACTTTAGGCCAAAATAGGATGTTGAACTCCAGTTATCAATAAGGATAATTAATTTGTAGAACAGGGCTTTATTGAATTTACATAATCATACTGACTGAGCCTCAGTAGGGGATATCTGTTCTCCATGAGTAGAGTTGCTTCTCAATCCACCGCATCCGCTGATGTCATACTTCCTCATCTGCGGGTAAAGGTGGCAGAGCTAGAACGGTGTTTGTCAGATCATGAGACACCCCGGAAATCGGTCTTCTCATTAAAACGTCTGTAGCGTCCGAACGGTTTGGCCTACAAACTATTATGACCACTCTATGGAAAGGGGAGATTCTCATGAACACCATGGTGTTCCTTGTTTTGCTCTACGCCCACAAGTGGCATGTTACCCGTCTGAAGGTAACCGGTACCAGTTTAAAAAAACGAATGGAATTATGAAGGTAGTTTTGTGCCTACCCAAAAAAAGGGGTTAAATATGTGTAAAAAAATAAATATATACAGTACCAGTCAAAAGTTTGGACACACCTACTCATTCAAGGGTTTTTCTTTATTTTTACTATTTTCTACATTGTAGAATAATAGTGAAGACATCAAAACGATCAAATAACACATATGGAATGCTGTAGTAACCAGAAAAGTGATTTACAAATCCAAATATATTTCATATTTTTCAAAGTAGCCACCCTTTGCCTTGATGACATCTTTGCACACTCTTGGCATTCTCTCAACCAGCTTCACCTGGAATGCTTTTCCAACAGTCTTGAAGGAGTTCCCACATATGCTGAGCACTTGTTGGCTGCTTTTCCTTCACTCTACGGTCCAACACATCCCAAAACATCTCAATTGGGTTGAGGTCGGGGGATTGTGGAGGCCAGGTCATCTGATGCAGCACTCCATCACTGTCCATCTTGGTCAAATAGCCTTAACACAGCCTGGAGGTGTGTTGGGTCATTTTCCTGTTGAAAAACAAATGATTGTCCCACTAAGCACAAACTAAATGGGATGGCGTATTAATGCAGAATACTGTGGTAGCCATTCTGGTTAAGTGTGCCTTGAATTCTAAATAAATCACAGACAATGTCACCAGCAAAGAACCCCTACACCATCACACATCCTCCTCCATGCTTCACGGTTTGAACCGCACATGCGGAGATAAATCCGTTCACCTACTCTGCATCTCACAGAGACATGGCGGTTGGAACCAAAAATCTCAAATTTGGACTCATCAGACCAAAGGACATACACTACCGGTCAAAAGTTTTAGAACACCTAATCATTCAAGGGTTTTTCTTTATTTTTACTATTTTCTACATTGTAGAATAATAGTGAAGACCTCAAAACTATGAAATAACACATATGGAATCATGTAGTAACCAAAAAAGTGTTAAACAAATCAACTATGTTTTATATTTGAGATTCTTCAAATAGCCACCCTTTGCCTTGATGACAGCTTTGCACACTCTTGGCATTCTCTCAACCAGCTTTATGAGGTAGTCACCTGGAATGCATTTCAATTAACAGGTGTGCCTTGTTAAAGGTTAATTTGTGGAAGTTCTTTCCTTCTTAATGCGGTTGAGCCAATCAGTTGTGTTGTGACAAGGTAGGGGAATATACAGAAGATAGCCTTATTAGGTAAAATACCAAGTCCATATTATGGCAAGAACAGCTCAAATAAGCAAAGAGAAATGACAGTCCATCATTACTTTAAGACATGAAGGTCAGTCAATACGGAAGATGTCAACTTTGAAAGTTTCTTCAATTGCAGTCGCAAAAACCATCAAGCGCTATGATGAAACTGGCTCTCATGAGGACCACCACAGGAAAGGAAGACCCAGAGTTACCTCTGCTGCAGAGGATAAGATCATTAGAGTAACCAGCCTTAGAAATTGCAGCCTAAATAAATGCTTCACAGAGTTCAAGTAACAGACACATCTCAACATCAACTGTTCAGAGGAGACTGCGTAAATCAGGCCTTCATGGTCAAATTACTGCAAAGAAACTACTACTGAAGGACACCAATAAGAAGAAGAGACTTGGTTGGGCCAAGAAACACGAGTGATGGACATTAGACCGGTGTAAACTTGTCCTTTGGTCTGGAGACCAAATTGGAGATTTTTGGTTCAAACCGCCGTGTCTTTGTGAGACGCGGTGTGGGTGAATGGATGATCTCCGCATGTTTATTTCCCACCGTAAAGCATGGCGGAGGAGGTGTTATAGTGTGGGGGTGCTTTGCTGGTGACACTGTCTGTGATTTATTTAGAATTCAAGGCACACTTACCCAGCATGGCTACAACAGCATTCTGCAGCGATACGCCATCCCATCTGGTTTTGGCTTAGTGGGACTATCATTTGTTTTTCAACAGGATAATGACCCAACACACCTCCAGGCTGTGTTAAGGCTATTTGACCAATATGGACAGTGATGGAGTGCTGCATCAGATGACCTGGCCTCCACAATCCCCCGACCTCAACCCAATTGAGATGTTTTGGGATGTGTTGGACCATAGAGTGAAGGAAAAGCAGCCAACAAGTGCTCCGCATATGTGGGAACTCCTTCAAGACTGTTGGAAAAGCATTCCAGGTGAAGCTGGTTGAGAGAATGCAAAGAGTGTGCAAAGCTGTCATCAAGGCAGGTATCATGGGGCGGCTGTCATGGGGCGGCAGGTAGCTTAGTGGTTAAGAGCGTTGTGCCAGTAACCGAAAGGTCGCTGGTTCTAATCCCCAAGCCGACTAGGTGAAAAATCTGTCGATGTGCCCTTGAGCAAGGCACTTAACCCTAATTGCTCCTGTAAGTCGCTCTGGATAAGAGCGTCTGCTAAATGACTAAAATGTAAATGTAAGGCGAAGGGTGGCTATTTGAAGAATCTCAAATATAAAATTGATTTGATTTGTTTAACGCTTTTTTTGGTTACTACATGATTCCATATGTGTTATTTCATAGTTTTGATCTCTTCACTATTATTCTACAATGTAAAAAAACAAAACAAAAAAAAAACAGGAATGAATAGGTGTGTCCAACCTTTTGACTGGTACTGTATATATTTCCTTTGTTTTCGTATATCTCCTACATTTAGGACAGACACTGTATTTATTGTTATACATTTTTTTTGATATATTTTTTATACCTAAAGGGGTCCTAAAATTCAAAATCAAATAGCTAAATGATCCATAGTATGACCATCTTAAAACAATTCCATATGTCCGCTAAAACATATTAATGTCAATGGAAAGCTATCCTTTTCACACATGATTCAATTTGATCCCCAATCTGATCAGATAAGACTGGTGTGGAATGAGTGGCTAGAATCTAGAAGGCCAGCCCAAACCTGCCTAGTATTGACTTCGCACCAGTGACAGGCTGAAGAGTAAACAGTGCTAAACACAGTGGCTGAAACCCTACACCATGAGGCCTGACCACAAGAGTCCTGTCCACAGGAGGGGAGAGGTCACCACAGCCTAGAACACACTGTGAAACCACAAGAAGACCACATATGGGACACCCAGTTCATTCAGTCATTTGGATCATCATTCGCTGTTACCGTAGCAACATCCTCCACACAAACACAATACAAATTGATCATCACATACAGACTTCACATAAACAACAACATGGAGATAATAATAGATGTGGAGACATTGCACAGAGGCTACAGACCGTGAACATATTCAGTGCACGTGTATAGTGATTTGCAATACATACGTAATGACAAATACGAGTCAGAGAATGAGTATCTAACTTGGAAGATGGCATCCACATGCTTGTAAAAAGTAACTTGATTAGCATTTTAGTCGAAACCCACGGTGCACAGACGTCAATTCAGCGTCTTTTACACCTTGATTTGACGTGGAAACAACGTTGATTCAACCAGTGTGTGCCCAGTGGGAAGTGTGTTCTCGGTCACTGAACCGTGCACTCAAACAACTAAACGAAGGGGAATTGTAAAACATTCAAGCTGAGGGAACATAAATGGGCATTTAATTTGTCTACCCAACAGCAGTTAGTGCCGATACCTATCAGCCATACTATTAAATGGATTGGGATTTAATGCCTGGACTTGATTTAGAGGTCAGACACAGCAAGAAAACTGCTGATATGTACTTAGCACAGTAAGAGTCCGTTACTTCTCTTGCTAGAACAAAAGACACCGCCTGCTGCTTACCAACCTGGTACCGATGAACTGGACGTTTCTACATGTAGAATCGCCGTGCGCGTCGGTGGCTGACGTCTTGACTTTGAGCTAATCAGAGAGCACAGACCTCCACATGGGGGAGCCGATAGGACCAATGGAATGGTCTAAAATTTGCTACATCCGCCCACCCGGGGCACCGGGCCATGTAAAATGAACTCGCCCAGTGACAACAAAAAATAAAAAAGAAGGCACTTTTCCAGATGTAATCCAACCCCTTTTCATCAGAATTGTTCTAACTAAAACAATTAAACTGCATAATACATCATTTTTTCTAGAGCAAGTCTTTACGTCTTCTATATCTACCTAAGGAGTTTTGTGCTTGAATAAGCATTTTTTGTTAGGTTTGATAATGGGCACATGCTCATTAGCTAGCTAGCTAAAGTTTGCTTGCTAACTGAGCCAGGCTGTCACACACACTTTATATGAAACTAATGTGGTTGTAAGTGCAGCAAACAACACTAAATGCTAAACCAAGCTAGCTATCGAACAAGATGATGAATAAATCATTTTTTCCACTCTCCATTATCCCATAATGCCAGTGCCAGTTCTTTTGCAAGCTAATGTTAGCTAAACGGTTAGCATCACCGTTTGCCAGTTAGCAAAACATAGCTAGCTAGCTACTACACCAACTCTCGGCAGCTAACAGGCAGCTGCTTCATTCAAAAACAAATCCATTGTGATTTCATTATAATGTTGCAAGCTACGCTAGTTATCTACAGTAGTTGTGGCCATTTGGCTAGTATCAGCAAGGGCTTACTACAAATGCTAGCTAGTAAGGAACAACATTAGTGCGGCTTGCTAGTTAGCTAACATTAGCTATATAGGTAGTTACAAAGTTAGAAGCCAAACATAGGTTTAACAAAGCAACACTACTGACAGGGGATATTCTGTTCTATGTAACCAACAAATAATTGACTGCTGACACGCTGGGTCGAGGTGCTAAGTAGTCAGTATCCTTGGTGTATCTGAGGCGTCACCCCGAGAACCATTCCTCCCACTTACAGTGGTTATATTCTCAGACATGTTAATCACATCTACTGATGGCTCTGCCATGCATGTTGTATAGGAGTTTTGTCTGGACCCAGCCCTCAACAGCCATAAATAACCTCACAGACCTTTAGCTGTGATTTCCAATCATAGGCTGACGCCAACTTGGAACTAAGGTCCCTCTCCGACTTGCCAAACAAAACTAAAGTATTGGCCTATTTAAAGATGTTTAATCTAATTCCTTGATTATACAGAGGATGGAAGGCGGTGCTGATTTTACTGTGCATTTTGTTTTAGTTTTTCTCTCTTCTCACACTCACTGACTGTCACTGGGCTCCACATCTACACATACCTTGGAGACATCTGCAGAAAGGTTCCTATTAGCATGAGAAAGGGTTCATGCAGACAACGGTATGCATTATGTATTCAGTGCCGTTTGTATGAAATGCAGCTGCTGTCATTCCTGCTAGCCGTGTAATCTCGTGGCAGTATTTCAGACGGGCACATTTGGAACATTGGAGAATGGATGCGTACTCCACATACATAAAGAACGTGCTATGCCCCCCCACCCCCATTATAACGCACATCAAATGTAAGGCAAGTGACGAAAGTGTCGGAGTTGGCTGAAGGGACTGTGTGCCAAAAACGACACCACAGTGGCCTGTGTTAATGAATGGGGGGAGTTTGTTATAGCCCAGTGCCAACGCACGCCAGCAGTAAACAAATCGTTTGATCCCACAGACTTGTTAAGGAGTTGTCACTTGGCATATCAGCCACATTAGGCTGCCATCTCCCCCTATATGAATATGTAAATCCTCATTGTACCGTATATTTTATTTGGCTGGTACATTGAAAGACATAGAAAATAGACTCTGTCATTGAAAAACATATCAAATATTTTGCACCTGCTCCAGACACTTAAAGCTATTTCAACTCCTCGTTACCTGTCACGACTTCCGCCGAGGCTGCCTCCCCTCCTTGTTCGGGCAGCCTCGGCATTCATCACTCCATTTGTCTTGTCTTCAATCACACACACCTGGTCCTTATTCCCCCATTAGTCATGGTATAAGTGTTCCCTCTGCTTCCTTGTCTGTGTGGGTGATTGTTTATTGTGGAGGTTTGTGAAGCTCGGTGGAGCTCGTGTATTGTGTATCGATGGGAGTATTTTCCTGTGTGCCTTGTATTTTCCAGTGCGCCTGTTTTGTGCCCTGGAGTGTGTTTGACGCATTTCTGCGTAAACCTGTATTTTGCAGATTAAAGCCTGTTATTCTGTGATTTACCCTCCTGCGCCTGACTTCTTCAACACCACCTCATCACAGAATCACCCACCTTGAATATGGTGTCAGCGGGAGAGACGCACATGCCTGGAGTCGTGGAACGGGTCCAAGAGCATTCAACTATGCTAGGCAGCTTGGGTGAAGCGATGGGTTGGCTTCTTCAGGTCGTCCAACGCCTGGCGAGGAGAGAGCCCGATCCGTCGAGTCCAGCTGGTCAACCGGATCCCGCCACCTACACTCCAGCACCCGGAGGGATCCAGATATCCCGACCAGGGGAGTTCGACGGGACAGCGGCGCTGTGCCAAGGATTTCTTCTCCAACTGGAGCTCTACTTCTCCAGCATCCGGCCGGTTCCATCGGAGTGGGAGAAGGTGTCCGCCCTCGTCTCCTGCCTCTCAGGAAAGCCCTGGAGTGGGCCAACGCGGTGTGGAACGAACGAGGAGCCGCGTTGGAGAACTACGGGGAGTTCGCTCGCCTCTTCCGGGCGGTCTTCGATCACCCGCCCGCGGGTCGAGAGGCGGACGAGCGGCTGGTCCACCTGAGGCAGGGGATGAGGACTGCGCAGGACTTCGCATTGGAGTTTCAAACTCTGGCAGCTGGGTCCGGGTGGAATGAGCGGGCCCTGATTGACCAGTTCCGGTGCCATCTGCGAGAGGACGTGCGACGGGAGCTAGCCTGCCGTGACACCATGATGTCCTTCTCGCAACTGGTGGACATGGCCATTCGTTTGGACAACCTGCTGGCAACCAGAGGACGTCCAGGAGGAGGTCTGCCCATTTCCATCCCGGCTGACTCGGATCCAGAACCGATGGAGATGGGTGGAACCGCTAGCCGAGAGAGCGGAGGATGACAGCGCCAGTGCCACACTGGTGGCGCGAAGGGACATTTCACGTTGTCGTCAACGCTCTTCTGGGTTTGGAGGCGGCAGGCAGGGCACTCTCGCATCACCCCAGGTATCGAACACCCACACTCGTTCAGAGCCCTCTGCTGCGCACTGTAAAATACTTGTCTCCTTTCCTGAGCACATGGATGTTCCCCAGTGTAAGGCACTAGTCGATTCAGGCGCAGTTGGGAACTTTATGGACAGGGCATTCGCACACCGCATAGGCATTCCATTGATTCCCCTATCCATTCCACACCCCATCAGTGCGCTTGATAGTCGACCATTAGGGTCCGGTTTGGTTAAGAATGTTACTGCACCAGTCACCATGATTACCCAGGAGACTCATTGTGAGCAGGTTACTTTTTCCATTATTGAGTCTCCTGCTTTCCCTGTGGTATTAGGTATCCCTTGAATAGCACTCCACAACACCACTTTCTCATGGCCGCAGAGGGTTCACACGGGGTGGTCGCGAGAGTGTCAGGGTAGGTGTCTAGGTGTTTCCGTTGGTGCAACCACGGTGGAAAGTCCAGACAGTACCTCCACCGTGCGCATTCCCCCTGAATACCTCGATCTGGCGCAAGTGTTCTCTAAAACGCAGGCGACTAATTTACTACCTCATCGGGCGGGGGATTGCGAGATAAACCTCCGGGTAGACGCTGTACCTCCCAGGAGGTATATATACCCCCTGTCACAGGCAGAAACGGTGGCTATGGAAACATATGTCACCGAGTCCCTGTGCCAGGGGTATATACGTCCCTCCACTTCACCCACCTCCTCGAGTTTCTTCTTTGTGAAGAAGAAGGACGGAGGTCTGCGCCCGTGCATTGATTATCGACCACTGAACAGGGAGACGATAAGATTTAGTTATCCTCTCCCCCTTATTCCTTCAGTGATTGAATCAATGCATGGGGTGCGCTTCTTCACCAAATTAGATCTCAGGAGTGCGTACAACCTGGTGTGTATCTGAGAGGGAGATGAGTGGAAGACAGCATTCAGCACAACCACCTGGGCATTATGAATACCTGGTGATGCCCTATGGTTTGATGAATGCTCCCTCAGTTTTCCAGTCCTTTGTGTCCCTGGTTTGCAAGGTGCTGGCCCGACTGTTGGAAATAACCTTTATGCTAAGGCAGAGAAGTGTATGTTTTTCCAGCAGTCCGTCTCCTTCCTTGGATACCGCATTTCCACCTCAGGTGTGGAGATGGAGGGAGATCGCATTTCAGCCGTGCGTAATTGGCCGACTCCAATCACGGTTAAGGAGGTGCAGCGCTTCCTTGGCTTTGCCAACTATTATCAGAGGTTTATCCGGGGCTTTGGCAAGGTCGCAGCTCCCATTACCTCCCTGTTGAAGGGTGGGCCGTCCCGGCTCCGCTGGTCTGCTGAGGCTGACCTGGCCTTTAGCAAACTGTGGGGTCTGTTCACCTCAGCCCCAGTACTGGCCCACCCAGATTCATCACTAACGTTAGTAGTGGAGGTGGATGCGTCCGAGGTTGGGATAGGAGCTGTCCTGTCTCAACACTCGGGTACAGTACACAAGCTCCGCCCCTGTGAGTTATTTTCGAAGAAGCTCAGCCCGGCGGAGCAGAACTACGGCGTTGGTGATCAGGAGCTGTTGGCTGTTGTCCGAGCCTTGACCGTGTGGAGGCATTAGCTCGAGGGGGCAAAACACACTTTCCTTGTCTGGAAGGACCACCGTAACCTGGAGTACATTCGGGCAGCGAGGAGGCTGAATCCTCACCAGGCCTGGTGGGCCCTATTCTTCACCCGGTTTGATTTCACTCTATCATACATCCCGGGTACGAAGAACGTGAAGGAAGACGCACTGTCCCGGCTGTATGACACAGAGGAGAGGCCCAGAGACAAAACTCCCATACTTCCGGCCTCCTGCTTGTGGCGCTGGTAGTATGGGCGATGGACGAGGATATAGAGCAGGCATTACGCACGGATCCCTCTCCACCTCAGTGTCCAGATGGGCTACAGTACGTGCCTGCTCTTATCCGTGATCGTCTGATCTACTGGGCACACACATCACCCTCCTCTGGTCACCCAGGTATCGGCCATACAGTGCGCTGCCTGACCGGAAAATACTGGTGGCCTACCTTGGCTAAGGAAGTGAGGGTGTATGTCTCCTCCTGCTCAGTGTGCGCCCAGAGTAAGGCACCTAGGCACCTCCCAGCTGGTAAGTTACAACCTTTACCAGTTCCACAACGACCATGGTCTCACCTAAGTGTTGATTTTCTAACTGATCTTCCCCTCTCCCAAGGTAACACCACCATCCTGGTCGTTGTGGACTACTTTTCTAAAGCCTGCTGCCTCCTTCCTCTGCCCGGTCTCCCCACGGATCTGCAAACTGCGGAGACCCTGTTTACACACGTCTTCCGGCACTATGGGGTACCAGAGGATATAGTGTCTGACCGAGTTCCCCAGTACACATCCAAGGTCTGGAAGGCGTTCATGGAACGTCTGGGGGTCTCGGTCAGCCTGACCTCTGGGTTCCACCCCGAGAGTAATGGGCAGGTGGAATGGGTAAATCAGGACGTGGGTAGGTTCCTGCGGTCCTACTGCCAGGACCTGCCGGGGGAGTGGTCGGTGTTCTTGCCATTGGCAGAATATGCCCAGAACTCTCTACGCCACTCCTCCACTAACCTAACGCCTTTCCAGTGTATTCTAGGTTACCAACCGGTTCTGGCACCGTGGCACCAGAGCCAGACCGAGGCTCCTGCGGTGGATGACTGGTTTCGGCACATGTAGGAGACGTGGGATGCTGCCCACGTTCACCTCCAACGTGCCGTAGCGTCGTCAGAAGGCCAACGCTGACCGCCACCGCAGTGAGGCCCCAGTCTTTGTACCGGGGGATCGGTTCTGGCTCTCGACCGGAATCTGCCCCTCCGCCTGCCCTGCCGGAAGCTGAACCCGCAGTTTGTGGGGCCGTTCAAAGTCCTGAGGAGAGTCAACGAGGTCACTTATAGGTTATTACTTCCCCCTGATTACCGTATTAACCCCTCGTTTCATTTGTCTCTCCTCAGGCCGGTGGTAGCTGGTCCGCTCCAGGAGGCTGAGGTGCGGGAGGTCCCTCCACCTCCTCTGGACATCGAGGGGGCCCTGGTGTACTCTGTCCGTTCCATCCTGGATTTGAGGCGTCAGGTGGGGGGCCTTCAGGGGTACGGTCCGGAGGAACGGTGCTGGGTTCTGGTGAGGGATATCCTCGATCCCTCCGAGTTACGGGATTTCCACCGTTGCCATCCGGCTCGCCCTGCTCCGCGTCCTCCTGGCCGTCGCCGGGGTCGGCGTGCTGATGGAGCCGTGCGTCAAGGGGGGGTACTGACATGACTTCCACCAAGGCTGCCTCCCCTCCTTGTTCGGGCAGGTTTCGGCGTTCGGCATTACCGGCTTACTAGCTACTGCCGATCCATTTACCATTACTCCATTTGTCTTTTCTTCAATCACACACACCTGGTCCTTATTCCCTCATTAGTCATGGTATAAGTGTTCCCTCTGCTTCCTTGTCTGTGTGGGAGATAGTTTATTGTGGAGGTTTGTGGAGCTCGTGTATTGTGTATCGACGGGAGTATTTTCCAGTGTGCCTTGTATTTTCCAGTGCGCCTGTTTTGACGCTTTCTGCGTAAACCTGAATTTTGCGGAATAAAGCCTGTTATTCTGTGATTTACCCTCCTGCGCCTGACTTCTTCAACACCACCCCATCACATTACCCCACTTAAAACAAGACCTATTTCAACTCCTCGTTACCCCACTTAAAACAATACCTATTTCAACTCCTCATTATCCCACTTAAAACAATACCTATTTCAACTCCTCATTATCCCACTTAAAACAAGACCTATTTCAACTCCTCCGTTTAAGGAGATATCTCCAGACACAATCTTGGAGAGTACAATGTGTAAAATGACTGTCACGGACCCCCCCCCCCGGTACTGCTGCTCATTCCGTTCACCAGTTCCGGAGGTCTACGTCACCGGCCTTCTAGGCATCACTGACCTGGTTCATTACCACCAACCCTGGACTGTCTTGTCTCATTACGCACACCTGGTTCCCATTCCCCCTGATTAGTATGTGTATATATGTGCCCTCTGTTCCCCATTTTCCTTGTTGTTTATTGTCCCATGTCCTTTGGTCTCGTGAGTACCGTGTATTTTGCTCTTGTTATTACGGGTCCCGTGTAGTGTATAGAGGTTACACCTCGCTCTTTTGTTTGGGTTACATCCCTTTGTTATATATATATATATATATATATATATATATACAGTGAGGGAAAAAATATTTGATCCCCTGCTGATTTTGTACGTTTGCCCACTGACAAAGAAATTATCAGTCTATAATTTTTATGGTAGGTTTATTTGAACAGTGAGAGACAGAATAACGACAAAAAAATTCCAGAAAAACGCATGTCAAAAATTTTATGAATTGATTTGCATTTTAATGAGGGAAATAAGTATCTGACCCCCTCTCAATCAGAAAGATTTCTGGCTCCCAGGTGTCTTTTATACAGGTAACGAGCTGAGATTAGGAGCACACTCTTAAAGGGAGTGCTCCTAATCTCAGTTTGTTACCTGTATAAAAAACACCTGTCCACAGAAGCAATCAATCAATCAGATTCCAAACTCTCCACCATGGCCAAGACCAAAGAGCTCTCCAATGATGTCAGGGACAAGATTGTAGACCTACACAAGGCTGGAATAGGCTACAAGACCATCGCCAAGCAGCTTGGTGAGAAGGTGACAACAGTTGGTGCGATTATTCGCAAATGGAAGAAACACAAAAGAACTGTCAATCTCCCTCGGCTTGGGGCTCCATGCAAGATCTCACCTCGTGGAGTTGCAATGATCATGAGAACGGTGAGGAATCAGCCCAGAAGTACACGGTAGGATCTTGTCAATGATCTCAAGGCAGCTGGGACCATAGTCACCAAGAAAACAATTGGTAACACACTACGCCGTGAAGGACTGAAATCATGCAGCGCCTGCAAGGTCCCCCTGCTCAAGAAAGCACATATACAGGCTCGTCTGAAGTTTGCCAATGAACATCTGAATGATTCAGAGGAGAACTGGGTGAAAGTGTTGTGGTCAGATGAGACAAAAATCGAGCTCTTTGGCATCAACTCAACTCGTCGTGTTTGGAGGAGGAGGAATGCTGCCTATGACCCCAAGAACACCATCCCCTCCGTCAAACATGGAGGTGGAAACATTATGCTTTGGGGGTGTTTTTCTGCTAAGGGGACAGGACAACTTCACCGCATCAAAGGGACGATGGACGGGGCCATGTACCGTCAAATCTTGGGTGAGATCCTCTTTCCCTCAGCCAGGCATTGAAAATGGGTCATGGATTGGTATTCCAGCATGACAATGACCCAAAACCCCAGCCAAGGCAACAAATGAGTGGCTCAAGAAGAAGCACATTAAGGTCCTGGAGTGGCCTAGTCAGTCTCCAGACCTTAATCCCATTGAAAATCTGTGGAGGGAGCTGAAGGTTCGAGTTGCCAAACATCAGCCTCGAAACCTTAATGACTTGGAGAAGATCTGCAAAGAGAAGTGGGACAAAATCCCTCCTGAGATGTGTGCAAACCTAGTGGCCAACTACAAGAAACGTCTGACCTCTGTGATTGCCAACAAGGGTTTTGCCACCAAGTATTAAATCATGTTTTGCAGAGGGGTCAAATACTTATTTCCCTCTTTAAAATGCAAATCAATTTATAAAAAATTTGACATGCGTTTTTCTGGATTTTTTTGTTGTTATTCTGTCTCTCACTGTTCAAATAAACCTACCATTAAAATTATAGACTGATCATGTCTTTGTCAGTGGGTAAACGTAAAAAATCAGCAGGGGATCAAATACTTTTTTCCCTCACTGTATATACGTGTTTGTTTTGGGCTTCATCCCCGTCGTTTTCCATGATGTACCTTGTGTTGGGTGGAGTAAATAAAACCCCTAATACGTATTCCTGCGTCTTCTAATCATTATACAATGTGACAATGACTCTATTATGGTATGTTAAAAGGCCATATTCTATTAAAATATTTATCCTTTTTGGAATGCCTCAGTGTTGGCCTCGTGGTTGCATATCTAAAGGAACTCTTTATGAACCTATGGTTAATGTGCTGTTTATAGACTTCTACTGTACCTAATCTTCTACATGAACCAGGTTTCCATCCAACCTTTTTATGCAACTAAAGTATATGTTGGATAAAACATTTAATGGCAGGTCTGATGGAAACCGCAACTGTATCAGTAAATGTTCCAATTGTCGACAAAACAAAATACGCTAAGATGGGATCTTTTTTTGTCTGTAAAATTAATTATGCCAATAACCATCATATCGAAGTAAACTTGGTGTCACGCGATAATATGCTGTGTGGTCCTACCACTACGACTCGGGAAAGCATACAGTTTATTAGGCTACATATAAAATAAGTTAAGATGAACTTCACAGGGTGGTGAAAGTGCACGGTGATGAGCTTTTCTCCTTTCCAATAAATATCGAGGGTCTTATTTTGGTGACATCATGATCGATGCTTGGCTGTCGTTTGACAAATAAATATAATCTCCTATTTTGTCCATAATAATCACATGTAGGATATACCCGCACTGTATCTGCGAGATGTTGGCTAGAGCGCACGTGCCAAGACATTCGCTATATAACAAAAAAGATTTCTGACCGAACCATCAGTAGAGCTGAAAATGTGATGGAAACCCATCTCTGGTGGGAACATGCGCATGTTGTTTTCATACAGACTTTAGAATATTTTCACATCTGTCGCCAATTGGATGGAAACCTACCTATTGATAATGATTAAGTGAAAGATTTACTTGGATTATTCACATACAAACACACACACAGTGGATGGTGACAGAACATTTCATAGGAGGCCATGAGTTTGTCAATGTGCCTGACTGGCTGTAATCGCCTGTCATGTTGTAGTTGAATCCTAGCCGGAGGTGGCCATCCATGCATGCGTTGTTTTAGCGGCCTAGCATTTTCCAGCGTTAGAGCACTACTCATATTTACACAGCAAAGAGACAGCTCGGAGGACCAAAACAAATGGGCTCCTTCATGTTGTCTTTTGGTTTCCTCTTGGTCAGGAGTGACGGAGATTCACTGGATCTCTTATAGCGGCTGAGCTGCAAATAGATCTGTCTTTCTCTTGTGGTGGCTCATGTTGGCTCAGTTCTTGTCCTTTTCTTTCATTCTTTCTTTTCAGCTTGAAGCTTTTTGCTAGACTGTGATGGACGATTTTGCACCACTGGATTTTAGTGTCATGGCTAAATGTGTGTTTGCATGGCTATTAGTGGGGCCCAGTGAGGATTGAGTCATGCACTCTCCTGACCCCAGAGCAGCTCCCTCCCTCCCCCTGTGACACACTATCATTTGGCTGATGAGAGATGTCTGCAAAGCATCATGGCTAACCACCTCATTTTGAAGAGTTTGATGAAATCATTGTTAAGTTGTGTGTTTCATTAAATAACTCTAAAACTCTTTGCTTTTTTAAATCATAGACATGGTCTGAAATATACACTCATTGATACACCGATCTTCACAATTAGAAAACAGGAGTAGGAACATGGATGATATCCAGTAATGCATGATATAGAGTACGTGGCGCCACTTCAGCAGGTCTCAGTTTATACTGCACTATGCACACATGAGGCATTTAGAGTTGCTCTTAATGTCCCTCCCAGGACCTGCATCCCCATCTCCACCCCATTACCAAGTAGCCCTTAATGACGACGTCAATATTGATCACTACTAAGGGAAGTAGGGGAGCGGTGGTAACTAGGACAGAGGAAGAACATTGCAACGATTTCCCTCTCCTTGACATGCGTGTGGATGTGCCCTGTGGTGTCACCCAGGAGCCTATGCAATCTACAGTCAGCAGATAATTGCGGTGTACAGTGTAAGCACGGGCCAGAGGTAGCTAGAAGGGAGAGTGTTCAATACTCAATCGACAGTGGTGGGGGGGACAGCGACTGTATACATTTCCATAAACGCACTAGCAACAGCAGTGGTTGATTATGCTACCCATAGCTCCACTGTGCTATGTACTTACACCCCACATGTGTACAGGCCACCCCTGCCAAGCGAGTGAGTGTACCTCAGTGTTGATCAACACCTATTGATTATCTCTCTTGATAATTGGGCTCAAGTTAATTACGAGCCATTAAAGATTGAATGATACATTAGCACAGCCGCATTAGCCATGCAAGGCTTAACACGCCTACATTAGCCACACAGTATAAATAGTATAAACATGCTAACACATACACATAGGCTATGGATACAATCTTCTTCTTTTTTTGCTGCACCAACAACTTCTAACAATTGATGCAGTGCCGGTTAAATCGCTTGAATTGCCTCACTTTTCCTGCGCGCTTAGCTGGGGTCAGTTGATCACTGCCTTTACCCCTGGGAAAAGCTAGTTGCTGGTTCACCTGCAGCTATCTGGTGCCCCTGGATCTTCTCCCCAAAACCTCTGCTGCTGTGGCGATAAGCCCCACTGCCTCGCCAAGCTCAGGTCGCATTCCTTTTGATCAGCCCCTGAAGTTCACTGGAGCATTGCCTTCATGCTTTCACCTTTTAGCCCCCACTGTCCTTAAGCCGGGACATGGGCTGCTCTCTGTCTCTGCTCTGCTCTCCGCTCCCATTGCTACAATAACAAGAGGAAATTAAGGAAGTTTTGTCAACTGCCACCTCATCTGGGGGGGTGAGGGGGTTACCCAGTGATCCCAGACAAATTAGCCCAGGCCTCGTCGGAGTGTCTGTGGCTGGGTTGGGTTCCCCGCTGCTATGGCTCAGTGAGCGCAACACTGCGGTCTGAATATAAACATGGCTATGTTTAAAAACTCCCAAACACTTACCAGGCAACTGGCCTTTTCTGATTTCTGAAACCTGCAGATTGCTTTCTCTGTCGTCGTTTCAGAGAAAGCCTGATTGATGTATTTCCTCTATGCCCCACAAAGCTAGAGATGCAACAGTCGTGATCCTTTATAGCCGGTCGAAAGTATAAATCATTTATTTTTGCTGCCTGTGTTATAAGTAGACGAAGGAATCTCAGTGGAGAAGGAAAGTGTTGTTGTTGATCAGAAGCCATTCAGAACCGCTGTTGAAGATGTCTTTACAAATGGTTGTTTTTTCGTAGTTCCAACTTCTCAGCTAACAGCTAATTAAAGATGTATGCTAAGCTATGTGGCAACTTTGACAGATCAGTTGCAAACAGTTGGTTTGTCAGATCAAGGCATTGCCTTTGTGGATCCTTCATAAGGTCTGCCTTTAAAGACCGGATGACCCGCGAATGCAATTAAGTTTGCGGGTGATTAATGTCTCCCGGAGAAATCCATCCTAAAATTTAACCTCTTCATCTCTGGGCTGCTTCCGCCCTTAAACCAACATTAGAACCTTAATTCTCCAAACGAAGAGCAGACATGTTTTAAGACTAGAACACGTTATGCTCTGTTCTGTTTGGCCTCATCACTCAGCCTCAGCGCGAGCCTAAGCTAGATTTTCCCCATGCTAGAAGTGTATTTATTTTCATACCCGATTAGCCCAGATTAAAAGCAGAGCAGCGGCACTATGTTGTTTCAATCTCCTATCATTGTTAGTGTGCAGCCCTGTCGACTCCCTGTGTGGGTGTTAGTGTGAGATTCAACCTTATTTCATCTACACTAGGCTGCACATGATAATTAACCCTTTGGGAGCTGCATGGGGATGGTGGGTTACAGCGCTAAGTAATACTGCTATTCCCCCTTCCCAACCCCCCTTAACTGCTCAATCCCCCCACGCTCCCTCCCTTCTCCAATCCCATCTTGGGCTTTGGGAATTTCCTTTAGTCACACTCGGCTTGCCAGGTAAACAAGCCTGAATGGAGAAGCAGGGAGCGGAGTTTGACGAGAGCAAATAAAACAGGGGAGGATGTAAATGGATTTATTACGGAGGGCCACTCTCTCCCCGAGCGAGGTGACACTGCTTACTCGGCACTCTTGGTAACGAGTCAATCGCGAACCTCGGGAACTCAGGTGGCTTGCGGTGGAAAACTCGGCAGAGTGGGAAGATTAGGAACTACTCCGGGAAGGAGGTATCGGGCTGCCGCACCAGTAATTCTCTGGAGCGGCGGTGTCAACTCTGACTGAGTCAGGATGTGAATGATAACAGTGCACTGTAACCCTCTCCCCCTCTCCCCTCTAACATGTCCCCCTCACTCTCGTCCAAATTATCTTCTGCTAATCCAGATCATAAGTTAAAAAGCAGGTCAACTGTGAAAGGTTGAGGAGTAACGAGAGAAGGCCCTGTGTCTGTTATGTATACAGGAGAGGAGAGGGCTTACCAAAGCCTTAGCCTCATCCAAGGCCCCCAGTCCCCCATTTAAAAGAACCCTTTCAGTCTCCAGGCAAGCTGACAGAGTAAAAACGAGGCCACCATAAACAGACACTCCTGTTTTATGGCAAGGTGCTGTGCCAAAAAAAAGCTCCTGAGGTTTTCATGTACCGTGCTAGGGAAATATGGATTGCATAGGAAATACTGGATAAGAGGGGGAAAGAAATGAGAGAGAACCAAATGTATGTGCTGTTGACAGCATTCAGGTGTGTGCCAAAGCAGGAAATCTATTTCCATCGATCTGGGAGCAAGGTTGAGGCAGAGGGAGTGGGTCTACACAGCTCTCCTCTTTTACCTTGGGCTGCATCAAGAGAGCTCTGATCACAGTTATAGCCCTAGTGTTAATTAAGGTTCTTTGACATTTCAACATTAGGTAATGCCTCATCATGGCACCCACTCAACTCTTTTCTTAGATTTCTGAGAGGTTACCAGATAGACACAGCAGGCTGTAAAGGATATCCAAGAAAGGCCTTTTCAGGTGAACTCATGAGTAGTGTTGGGCTTGGATGTTTAGTTAACAACGTGTCTCCCGTTGATTCTGTGCACTGCGACGGGATCTAATCGATTGATCTTCCTTTCTTATGTATTGACATATTGATCCTATTGTTTTCCCGGTATACAAATTATAACAAACACATTGAAAGGTAAGGAATGAAAGTCAAGAGAGCTGGACTGGAATGAATGATGTCGAAATTCTCCTTTCCGAATCACTTTTGTGCGAAGAGCGATATAACATCTAAGCAGTGGAGGCTCCTCAGAGGAGGAAGTGGAGGACCATCCTACTCAGGGAATTTCAGAATTTTTTGAATAATGAAACATTAAAAAAGTATAGATAAAACTATACTAAACATATCCATGTCACCAAATACCTGATTAAAACACACTGTTTTGCAATGAAGGTCAAAGTAGTCTCAACAGCACCCTCTAGGGTAGCACCATAGTGTAGCCGGAGGACAGCTATTTTCCATCCTCCTCTGACTACATTGACTTAAGAGGCTTGTGCTCCTCACCCCCTTCCTTAGACCTACATGGTAATTATGACGACTTCCGGAGGACGTCCTGCACCCATTCAAAGATTTTGCAGTATAAACTGACATGTTGTCCATCCAATCAAAGGATCAGAGAATGAGCCTAGTACTACACGTGTGTGATTTAGAAGCTTGATGAGTTGGTGACATTGTTGGATAGATTGAGATAGTGAATAGTGATGGTGGAGCATTTGTAGGATATAATTCAATTCAAATTAGTTTATTCAAACTCCAGGAGACGGAGGAGGTAGATTACAGTGGCTTGCGAAAGTATTCACCCCCCTTGGCATTTTTCCTATTTTGTTGCCTTACAACCTGGAATTAAAATGGATTTTGGGGGGGGGGTTTGTATCATTTGAGTTACACAACATGCCTACCACTTTGAAGATGCAAAATATTTTTGGTTGTGAAAAAAACAAGAAATAAGACAAAAAAACAGAATTTGAGCATGCATGACTATTCACCCCCTATTTTCCCTCAAGAATTTCCCTGTATTTAGTGCCATCCATCATTCCTTCAATTCTAACCAGTTTTCCAGTCCCTGCCGATGAAAAACTTCCCCACAGCATGATGCTGCCACCACCATGCTTCACTGTGGGGATGGTGTTCTTGGGGTGATGAGAGGTGTTGGGTTTGCGCCAGACATAGCGTTTTCCTTGATGGCCAAAAAACTCAATTTTAGTCTCATCTGACCAGAGTACCTTCTTCCATATGTTTGGGTAGTCTCCCACATTGCTTTTGGTGAACACCAAACGTGTTTGCTTATTTTTTTCTTTAAGCAATGGCTTGTTTGTTGCCACTCTTCCGTAAAGCCCAGCTCTCTGGAGTGTACGGCTTAAAGTGGTCCAATGGACAGATACTCAAATCTCCCCTGTGGAGCTTTGCAGCTCCTTCAGGGTTATCTTTGGTTTCTTTGTTGCGTCTCTGATTAATGCCCTCCTTGCCTGGTCCATGAGTTTTGGTGGGTGGTCCTCTCTTGGCAGGTTTGTTGTGGTGCCATATTCTTTCCATTTTTTTATAACGGATTTAAATGGTGCTCCGTGGGATGTTCAAAGTTTCATATATTTTTAATTTTCTGATATATAAGTGGTGCAACTTGCTTAGTGGTGTTGCAGACTCTGGGGCATTTCAGAACAGGTGTATATATACTGAGAGCATTTGACAGATCATGTGACACTTAGATTGCACACAGGTGGACTTTATTTAACTAATTATGTGACTTCTGAAAGTAATTGGTTGCACCAGTTCTTATTTAGGGGATTCATAGCAAAGGGGGTGAATACATATGCACGCACCCCTTTTCCGTTATTTCTTTTTTATAATTTTTTTAAACAAGTTATTTTGTTCATTTCACTTCACCAATTTGGACTATTTTGTGTATGTCCATTACATGAAATCCAAATAAAAATCAATTTAAATTACAGGTTGTAATGCAACAAAATAGGAAAAATGCCAAGGGGGAAGAATACTTTTGCAAGGCACTGTATATATTGTTTTCTAGCTAGATACCATAGTGCAGTTTTCTATGACATAATGACTCGTTAACGCTAACGACAATGTAGTGGATTTTTTGTTGAAGAATCCCTTTCATTGCCCACATCAGATTCAAGCTTCTGGGAAAAAGCCTCATCGATCATTTAATGGACGATGGTCTGCGTTTTCAAACTGCGCAACACATCGAGAAGGGAAGAAGAAACAGGGATACAGCATTTTTGGGCATGTAAGAGTTGGCTTTTAGGGGGCACGTTGCTTCGTAAACAATGGCTCATTGCGGGACGAAGCAAGGGGGCACTATGAGAGGGAAAGTTTCGCTAACAAGGGCAACTGAAAGGAGCTTGCAGAGGTAATTGCACGTTACGATGCTTTACTTGCTGAGCATATAGACGTTTCTACTGTCTTCTCTGGGATGTTGAAATCAATTTAGAATGATTTGATAGCTTCCATTGCATCATCCATTATAATTGAGATTAAAATAGATGTTGACGCAGTGGATTTTTTGGTATGGCAAATGGATAAAACCACAGACATCAGCTGTTGCTCGCAGTTCTAAGTTATTGTCAGGGATGTGAATGATCAGGGCTTTATTCAGGAACGTTTCTTGGGCTACTTTGATGTGCTTATTGGGCAGTATGTGTTTGACTTTGTGAGTTCTGAGTTACATTTTGCTCAAACGTATGATGGCGATGCTGTAATGGAATGTATCTGCTATTTATATTTCCATTTTAGTCATTTAGCAGACACTCTTATCCAGAGCGACTTACAGTTAGTGAGTGCATACATTTTCATACTGGTCCCCCGTGGGAAACGAACCCACAACCCTGGCGTTGCAAGCGCCATGCTCTACCAACTGAGCTACAGGGGAATTTACAGCTACGTCCCCTCCTGTTCCCTGATTAAAAGGTGATGACCAGTCCACTACTCTCTCCTGATATGTCTCATGTAACCTATCATCCACTGGCGCATTGAATGTTTCCTCTCCAAGTACTGTGAGTAGCCCTGTCAATTTTCTCTAATTACTGTATGTAGTCAATCAATTACACAAACACAAATCACATTATTACACATCAATGGTATTTTAATCCTTGCTTGGGCTAACTCATTCTTAGCTCTTTTGTCTAACTGTGTTGTGTTATTGTTTTTTGTCTTCCCAGTCAAATCCTGTCCTGTCCTCAGTGGAAGAGCTGAGCCATTCTCCAACACCATCCATCCATGATGTACCTGTCCTGCACTGAAGCCTCTCAACACCTCAAGCCCTGTCCTGCACGGAAGTCAAGCCTCTGAACACCTAAACTCATGCCTCGTACCCTCATTCAATCACTGCTGTGATCCCTTCCTATCATTGTGAAAGTAGCCCTCTCATTCCCATTCCCCATAATATTTTACTATACATTTCTTTAGTAAATGTTTTAGGTAAAAATAAATTGTTTTTGGCGATTTTTGAAACATGCTTTGTCGTCTCCGTGCGGTCCACGACTATACCATGGTTCTCCCATCCTCCTAATTGTTTCAAGTGACGAGCTTCCAATGCCTCGAAGAGATTGCAAGTAAGCATGTCACTATACTGTTTTACACCTGCTGTATCCTGTACACGTGACAAATCAAATGTGAAACTTGAAATAACCCAACAGTAAAGTTCATTCTTGCAAAACATATTCTCCTACATCCACTGTTGCCTGACTTCCACTGCTCTCAATTCCTCATCTGTGCCATTTTAGAGGGGATTTAAGTGTGTCTGTAAATACTTTGAATCTCTACTCTGCTCCCCGAGCCCATTCCTGGTTGGAAGCCGTAGGTTGTTATGTTAAAACTGCAGCAACATGCTGTTCAGAGTGCCAGATGCATTAAGGCTCAGCAGCACTGAGAGCGGAAAACAGACACCATTCTAGACATCGCCTGGAGCCTCGGATTTGCCAGCCATGTCTGTTTCTTTTCTCAAAACAAGCATTGACGTGGAGAGAGGGAGCGAAACACACACTTCCCCGTTCTCGACATTTTAAGTGCTATACATTCAAGCAAAATGAGTCTAGCAGTCAATTAAAAGAGATGTTATAAGTGGGCACATTTTAGATTTATTTAGAGGGGGTTTTGAAGTGATGTGCAATAGTACAGCTGTGAATATTCACTCATTGTAATTTTAACTGTGGCCGACTTGTCCCCAATCAAAGTTTAATCAAGAAAGAGAAGCGACAATAGACCTAACACTCGGCGCGAGAGGCTTAAACTGCTTTTTAAAGTGGCATTAAGATGTTGAAATCTTTATGCTTTTTCGAACGCGCTGAGTCCCCGATGAGTCATCACATTAGCAGAGTTTAGATCGGCGAACTTTTAAAGAATTTTGCTCCTGATTACTAGCTGACTCCTGCTGCGTGTGAACAACGATGAAAAACCACTGACATCATTAGATGAGGGTCAGAGCCGTGTTATGGCAGCCCCACTCCACACTTCAGATCACTTTGTGGCTTCGCTCTCCATCCATCAGTTATGAGGGTTCATGTTGTTGCACCACACACAGCTGCTGTTGTGTCATTACATCTTATTCTTACCCCCTGAGAAACTCAGTGGCAAGGTCTGCTTAGTGCTTACTGGTTGTCAGTTTTTAGGACTGAGGTGCTTTTTTTGATCAGCGCATCAATTCCGTGTAATAAATGTCTATTTACATGTAGGCTAGCATAAAATTGTTTAGAATGAATATGCATTCAGAGATTACCCACTAGACTGGCCCGTCGGACGTTAGTATAGAAATTGGAATGGTGGAAATACAGTAAGTCTGTTATTCATGGGAGCCAGAGGGAGAGGAGTGTATGGAACATTGGGCACTGCGCCTTTGCAGTGTGGTTTATGATCTGGGTGAGAGTTTTGAGAGTCTCTCACTCTGAGTCAGAGTAGCACACGATTCGTCCAGCTCTTTCCCCAGTTCCACTTGGATGGGCCGAAGGTACACGCATAATGGAAAAACATGGATATTTCTCCCTGTCATAAATCTTACATCTGCTCTTGCCACCACACTTGGCCCTCTCTCTACTCTAGATAAATCGCATTTTTCACACCGCCACAGAGAATTCAGAGAAACACCATGTTCTGGACCTGGCCAGCAGTCCACATTTTTAACAGAGCTTGGTGTGGGTCAACTGGGTTCAGCCATGTTTGTGTGCACAAGGTATTAACTTTTTAGACTTGTTTAGATATCGAACCTTGGAAAACATGTTTCGTAAATGTGTTTGGGATGAATAAGAAATAATAACTCTCATTAGGCTTCTATTTGCTTTGTGTCGGAGACCGGGCTAAATCAAAAGCTCTATGGGGGGATATGAGCTGTTAAATGAGTAGAAAATGCAAAGTATCTGTCTCCAACATAGAACAGACTGAAGCAGCCCAGGAATCCTCATTCTGAAGTGCCTCTGCCATTGAAATTAAAGACACATCAAATCACTTTGACATGCATTATTATGATAATGACCGTTTTTTATTATTATTGTCATCCTAATGACAGGCAGCGCCATGGTCTGAGGCCCTCATTTGTACTCTAGCTCCATTCCGAGCGAATTAGGGTGAACAAGGGGCCCTAAATGAGGAGCGTTGAGGAGTGTGAGGTCCTTCATCAGCTGTGTGTGCTGGTCTCTCTCTCTTTCTCTGTCTTGGTCTGGTAATTACACAAATTATCAGCCATTAACGCAGTCTGCCACCTCAACTCAGACGGGAGCTGGGGCGAAGCACGGAGGATGGGCGAAGCAGGGGGGGCATCTCAGAGGGGCTGCTGTGTGAGGACGAAAGGCAGGCAGACAGACAGACAGCAGCTAATAACACAGGGCCCCAGAAAGGGCTACAGGGCTGGGTTGTCGGTCTGGGAGTCAGGCGCACAGCAGTGCAATGTATTGCACACCTCACCACCCTCCTCCACTGAGCCCAGGGAATAGTGTTGTAGCAGTATTGGCACTCTATGTCTGTGAAGGCTCTATTTTAACAAACCTAATGCAATGGTCAATTTAAGCACAGGCGGTAGCGCTATAGGTCCAGGGGTGTGTCAGATTTTTTGTTGTTGCTGTTTTCACAGCCGGAATTATGAGCGCAGTAGCTGGCGGTGCCGCGAAAGGGCTTGGTTTTGATGAATAAACAAGTTGTAGGTGTGAAGAGGGCTTGGCCAATCAAGGCGTTCCATGGCTTAATACTGCATGTGTTTCTCAAGTTCTGTAGATTATTGACGGTCTTTGCGTTGTCATCAACTCCAATTCTGCTGGTCCTTGTGATACTGAACAATTAGAATAGCCTATGTTTGGAGGAGCATGTCTTTGGTAACTAGACAAGAAGCACTCTTTGGAAATGGAGATGGATTCAAGCCGAATGCAGTATGCACTGCAGGTAGGCCTATGTGAAATGTAAATAATGCAAAAGCATGTCCGCAAAAGCCTCACGAGTAGACCATTTAGAATCCTTTTATGGATAGGCTACTTGGCTAATGCATGGCAATGATAAGAAAGACACCAGACACATTGCTGTTGAACCAGCTTTTGTTAACGTAGGGTAAGGGTAAATCAAATCAAATCAAAGTTTATTGGTCCCGTACACAGTTTAGTAGATCTTATAGCGGGTGCAATGAAATGGTTGTGTTACTAGCTCCTAATGGTGCAGTAAAATGTCAAAAAAGTTCATAAATAATAAAAAACTAGAAAATCAAGAATGTCAGAACGAATCCAATTCACCAGGGCTACTATTAAAGGGCTTGTTTTTTAATCAATCCAAATGGAAAACAAGCAATTGTTACAGGAAAACAATTTAAATGTTTCCAAATATGAGTGTCACCGGATTATCTCATCTCTCATTCCATGATGGGCATATAGCCTACATGGAGTATATTTACACTCATCTAAAATAATAACATAGCTGGATAAAATAATGTAATAGCCTTCATAGATAAAAAGGGGACATCTACTCCCTGTTTGTTGCTGCCAAAGTTGATATTTTAATAAAGCTTTGGTGATTAAGTGGTCACAGGAGCCAAACCCTTTATCGATAGTCTTGACAACTTGGTGAATTCATTGGGCATGACAAAAAAACTGCCTTTATTGAGAGGAGGGGAGGCTATGCTTGGTTTAATCAAATGAAACTAAATGGGATTTTTTTTATTCTTCTAAATACGAGATTTAAGGCCACAAAAAGCACATATATTTTGTTCCATGTGCATATGGGCACTGTGCATCGCGGTTGGATTGGCTGTGCTTCTGTTGTCAAAATCCATGCCATAACCAACCGTGTTACTGCTAAGACCAGCTTTCGGTTGGTCTTAAATATCAAAACCAGCGCATACTAAAATTGGCACTTTGGCGCATGTTTCTTAAGGACACACCTCAGATATTGCCATCCCTCCCACCTCAGCGCAAGCGAGCTCATATGAAAATAGAAGAGCGCCAACTTTTTTAGGTCGAAATTGCATACGAGCGTGCGTTTGACATTGTGCTGGCTTAACGCCAGCCAAAAATAGAGCGTCTTACTCTCTTTTTCACTCTCTCTTGTTCTTCTCGCTCCCCTCTCTCTCCCTCTCAAGTATACTCCTTCACTGTCTTATGTGCTCCCCCATGACAAAGCCTTTCTCTCTCCCCCTCACTCTCCCTCTCGCTCCCTCTACAACTCACACTATTTATTTCTCAGTCTTCTGGGGTTGCCACCTACACTCTCTCTGTATTCTCTCTCTCTCTCTCTCTCTCGCTGTATTTCTTCTGGGCTCGCCCAAGATGACAAAATAAAGTGATAAAACTTGCATGTTGGCACGACTGTAATTAAATATTAAAGACCCTATTTTTTTCAACAACAAAAAAAATCCCAGAGAAAGGGATGCCTGTGGACATTGCTTTCACATTACAAAAGTTATGAGGGACTTAATTTAGACTCTCAAGATTTCATAATGCTCTTTTTTACCCATAGATTAAATCATAAGAAGAAAAACAGTTTGGGAGAAAGCCATGCTAATTTCAAAGAGAGGGTCAACAGTTTTGACATGAATGTGTCATTATTTTATTGTATCTAGCATCTAGCTATCTGGAATCACTAACTATACAGTTTCAGGTAGGTACTGTAAGTGTATGCATAGCTTACATACTGTGCTTACCACCGGTCTGTTCTCTGAGAAACTATACATTTTCTCCAAACAAATTGAATTCATAACAATATCTCCTGCATATCTGAATGAACTGACAGTATTAAAATCATATGTCATCTTTGCATAGGTTATTCCAATGTTACTCTGTTGTAAGGCCAATGTAATGCAAAGTGTGACCTAGTTTTGTTTAATTGTTTTGTTCATAGGCTTATACCCCATCACCCACCCTATTTTCTATGAAGTTTGTCACAATGGGGAAAACAATATATAGTGTCAATCATTAATATACAATATTTCACCTCTCTACCATCACCTCATTTGAATATTTGACACTGATAATACCTACATGTCACGGTTTCGGCCGAGGCTGCCTCTCTCCCTTGTTCGGGCAGGCTTCGGCGTTCGTCGTCTCCGGAATTCTAGCTGCCACCGATTGATGTTTCATGTTCGTTTGCTTTTGTCTGTTTGTTTCTACACCTGTTTCTGTTTTGTAGTAATTAGTGTCCTATAAGTTTCTCGTTGTGTTTGTCTTGTGTTGTGTGTGATTGTTACCGTCAGTCTGTGTATTGCTCGGTTGAGCGTTATTTTCTCCACTGTTTGCTGGAGCGTTCGTTGCACTTGTGTGTGCACTTATTTCATCCTGACGCACCTGTTTGTGCGCATTGTCTTTTCGCCTTCGTGCGTATTTTGCTGTCAGGCTTATTTCGTCCTGTTGCCTGTGTTTAGGCAGGAATACAGCTTTTGGAATTCAGTCTGCTTCCTGCGTTTGATTCCTACACCACACCTACAACACGACCTGACAGAATCACACACCTTACAGTATGGAATCAGCAGGAGCCGAAGCAGCACATTCAAGACTGGAAACCCAGGTTCGGGAACAGCAAGAGCAGCTCCTGCAGATGGGGGCCGCCCTGCAGGAGGTGATGACCACCCTCCGAGGCTGGGGTCCGCCTCCACCGCCAGCCGCCCTGCCAGCACCATCGGCCAGCCCACCCAGTCCAGCGCCGGAACCTCGCGGAGTCCGACTATCTCTCCCGAGGTCCTACGACGGGACCGCAGCTGGGTGTCAGGGATTCCTGCTCCAGGTAGAGCTGTACCTGGCCACAGTACATCCGGCACCTTCAGGGCATGAGAGCGTGTCCGCCCTGATCTCCTGCCTGGCCGGTAAAGCGTTGGAGTGGGCCAACGCGGAGTGGAGGAAGATCGACGCCACGACTATTACATACACCGAGTTCTCCCGCCGCTTTAGGGCGGTGTCGACTCATCCCCGGAGGGCGACGCGGGGGAGCGTCTGGTCTTCCTCAGGCAGGGGAGGAGGAGTGCCCAGGAGTCGCACTCGAATTCCGTACTCTAGCGGCAGATGCAGGGTGGAATGAGCGGGCCCTCATCGATCTATACCGATGTAGCCTCAGAGAGGACGTCCGTCGGGAGCTGGCCTGTAGGGACACCAGTCTCACTTTCGACCAGCTGGTCGACATGTCCCAATCAGGTTAGATAACCTATTGGCTACCCGCGGACGTCCTGAGGGGGTCCGTCCATTCCATCCTCCAGCGCATCCGAGCCGTGTCCTATGGAGCTCGGGGCGCTGGCGCTAGAGATAGGAGGAGTCGGCAGACTAGGGGTCCATCCACTGCACCAACTGTGGTCGGGGAGGACACACCGCGGCTAGGTGCTGGGGATGGCCTCCTAGGGGAGATGACGACAGGTCCCGCACTGGGGATTCCTTCCAGGTGAGTAGGCGCCCCACTCACCCAGAGCTCTCTGTTGCCCATTTCTGTATGCCTGTATGTTTTCCACAGGTAGCACCTCATGCCCGGCATAAGGCGCTGGTAGATTCAGGCGCAGCTGGGAATTTTATTGATAAAAAGTTTTGTTTAGCGTTAGGGATTCCCCTCATTTCTGTTGATGTTCCTTTTCCCGTTCACGCCCTAGATAGTCGTCCGTTGGGTACGGGCTTGATCAGGGAGGTCACGGCGCCACTTAGGATGTGTGCGCAGGGGGATCATCAGGAGATGATTCAGCTGTTCCTGATTGACTCTCCTGCGTATCCGGTGGTGCTGGGCATGCCCTGGTTGAGTACCCATAACCCAGTGATTTCGTGGCAGGAGAGGGCTCTGATGGAGTGGTCTGCTCAGTGTGTGGGTAGATGTTTGGGCGTTTCCGTAGGGGCTACCTCGGTGGAGAGTCCAAACCAGGTGCCCGCATTGCACATTCCACCTGAGTATGGGGATTTGGCTATCGCGTTTAGTAAGGCGAGGGCGACGCGGTTGCCACCCCATAGGCAGGGGGATTGTGCGATAAACCTTCAGGCAGGAGCTGCGCTCCCACGGAGTCATGTGTATCCTCTGTCTCAGGAGGAGAAGAAAGCTATGGAGATTTACATAGACGAATCGCTGAGACAAGGATACATACGGCCGTCCACTTCCCCGCGTCCTCGAGTTTCTTTTTCGTGAAGAAGAAGGGATGGTGGTTTGGCGTCCGTGCATCGATTACCGTGGTCTCAATCAGATTACGGTGAAGTATAGTTATCCACTCCCGCTGATTGCGACCATGACTGAGTCGTTGCATGGGGCGCGTTTCTTCACGAAATTAGATCTCAGGAGCGCGTACAACTTGGTGCGCATCAAGAAGGATGATGAATGGAAAACAGCCTTTAGTACCACCTCGGGCCATTACGAGTATCTAGTCATGCCATACGGGTTGATGAATGCTCCGTCGGTTTTCCAATCATTTGTGGATGAGATCTTCAGGGACATGCAGGGACAGGGAGTCGTTGTGTACATAGATGACATTCTCGTGTACTCACCTACCCGTGTCGAGCATGTGGCCCTGGTGCGCAGAGTGTTGCGGAGGCTGGTGGAGCACGACCTGTATGTGAAGGCAGAGAAGTGTCTGTTTTTCCAGGAGTCTATCTCCTTTTGGGGTATCAGTTGTCCGCGTCAGGGGTGAAGATGGAGGTAGACCGAAGGCGTCGGCCGTGCGTAATTGGCAAACACCAACCACTGTGAAAGAGGTGCAGCAGTTTTTGGGGTTTGCGAATTACTACCGGAGGTTTATCCGGGGTTTTGGGCAAGTGGCAGCTCCCATCACGTCTCTCTTGAAGGGGGGTCCGGTGCGTCTGCAGTGGTCAGTCGAGGCGGACAGGGCGTTTGGGAGGCTGAAGGACCTGTTTACCTCGGCTCCGGTGCTGGCGCATCCGGATCCCTCTTTACCATTTCAGGTAGAGGTGGACGCGTCTGAGGTCGGTATTGGCGCCGTGCTTTCACAACGGTCAGGCGCGCCACCTAAACTCCGCCCCTGTGCCTTCTATTCCAAGAAGCTCAGCCCGGCGGAGCGAAATTATGACATAGGGGACAGGGAGCTGTTAGCTGTGGTACAGGCCCTTAAGGTGTGGAGGCACTGGCTTGAGGGGGCTCAACACCCTTTCCTCATTTTGACGGACCACCGTAACCTGGAGTACATCCGGGCAGCGAGGAGGCTGAACCTCGGCAGGCTAGATGGAGTATGTTTTTGACCCGTTTCTCTTTTAAGATCACCTACATCCCTGGGTCACAAAAACGGGAAGGCAGATGCGCTGTCTCGGCTGTATGACGGGGAGGAGAGGTTCGTGGAGCCCACTCCCATACTGCCGGAGTCGTGTCTAGTGGCACCGGTGGTGTGGGAGCTTCGATTCTGAGCTCGAGCGGGCATTACGCACCGACCCTAGTCCACCACAATGCCCGGAGGGTCGGAAGTATGTTCCGCTCGAGTGTCGGGATCGATTGATCTATTGGGCTCACACGTCACCCTCCTCTGGACACCCGGGTATCGGCCGGACAGTGCACTGTCTTAGTGCCAAATATTGGTGGCCCACGTTGGCCAGGGATGTGAGGGTTTATGTTTCCTCCTGCTCGGTGTGCGCCCAGTGTAAGGCGCCTAGACATCTGCCTAGGGGTAAGTTACTGCCCCTGCCCGTTCCACAACGACCATGGTCCCACCTCTCGGTGGATTTTATAACTGACCTTCCCCTCTCTCAAGGGAATACTACCATCCTGGTCGTTGTGGACCGGTTCTCTAAGGCCTGTCGTTTGCTCCCCATGCCGGGTCTTCCTACTGCCCTGCAGACCGCCGAAGCTATATTCACCCATGTGTTCCGGCACTACGGGGTGCCCGAGGACATTGTGGCTGACCGAGGTCCCCAATTCACCTCCAGAGTCTGGAGAGCTTTTATGGAGCGGTTGGGGGTCTCGGTGAGCCTCACTCGGGTTACCACCCGGAGAGTAATGGGCAGGTGGGCAACGTTAACCAGGATGTGGGTAGGTTTCTCAGAACGTACTGCCGGGATCGGCCGGAGGAGTGGGCGAGATATGTGCCCTGGGCCGAGATGGCACAGAACTCTCTCCGCCACTCCTCCACCCAACTAACCCCTTTTCAGTGTGTTTTGGGGTACCAGCCGGTTCTGGCACCATGGCATGAGAGCCAGATCGAGGCCCCGCTGTGGATGAGTGGGTGCGGCGCTCGGAGGAGACGTGGGACGCTGCACACGTCCCATCTGCAGCGTGCCATACGTCGACAGAAGACGAGCGCCGACCTACACCGCAGTGAGGGGCCAGTGTACGCACCTGGAGATCGAGTCTGGCTCTCTGCCAGAAACCTGCCCCTCCGCCTGCCCTGTCGGAAGCTGGGTCGGCGGTTTGTAGGGCCATTTAAAGTCCTGAGAAGGTTGAACGAGGTATGTTATAGATTACAGTTACCAGTTGAGTATAAGTGTATTAACCCCTCGTTCCATGTGTCCCTTCTCAGGCCGGTGGTAGCAGGCCCACTCCAAGAACATGAGATCTTGGAGACCCCCCGGCCCCGTTGGACATCGAGGGGGTACCGGCGTACACCGTGAGATCCATCTTGGATTCTAGACGTCGGAGAGGGGGTCTTCAGTATCTAGTGGAGTGGGAGGGGTACGGTCCGGAGGAGCGGTGCTGGGTGCCGAGGAGAGACATCTTGGACCCGTCGCTCCTGACGGAATTCCATCGGGGGATCCGACGCGCCCTGCGCCGCGGCCTCCGGGTCGTCCCCAAGGCCGGAGTCGGCGCGCGTCTGGAGCCGCGCGTCAAGGGGGGTACTGTCACGGTTTCGGCCGAGGCTGCCTCTCTCCCTTGTTCGGGCAGGCTTCGGCGTTCGTCGTCTCCGAATTCTAGCTGCCACCGATTGATGTTTCATGTTCGTTTGCTTTTGTCTGTTTGTTTCTACACCTGTTTCTGTTTTGTAGTAATTAGTGTCCTATAAGTTTCTCGTTGTGTTTGTCTTGTGTTGTGTGTGATTGTTACCGGGTCAGTCTGTGTATTGCTCGGTTGAGCGTTATTTTCTCCACTGTTTGCTGGAGCGTTCGTTGCACTTGTGTGTGCACTTATTTCATCCTGACGCACCTGTTTGTGCGCATTGTCTTTTCGCCTTCGTGCGTATTTTGCTGTCAGGCTTATTTCGTCCTGTTGCCTGTGTTTAGGCAGGAATACAGCTTTTTGGAATTCAGTCTGCTTCCTGCGTTTGATTCCTACACCACACCTACAACACGACCTGACACTACAGTGTTTGGCTCTACTTTCAATACCAGCATGCCAATATCACCCTGCCAGATGTTAGCATGTTTTCCAATCTCCATTTTTTTTAAGGAAAAGAGGGTGAGGGGGCATGTTATTGTGTGCATGTTTATGTAAACCTAACTATTTGTGTGTGTGTGTGTGTCTATGCGTGTGTGCAAGCGTGAGTCTGTGTGCGTGCGTGCGTCTGTGTGCGTGCGTGGCTCCCACTCACACAGATTGAGGTTTCCCATAGAGTATGTCTTACCCCTTCATAGTGTGTAGTGTCCTGCCTCACCCGCACTGCATGGGGGGAGAGCCCTCTCTCCCTCTCCACTGGGCCCAGCCATGCTTGTCTGAATAGAGAGAGAGGAAGAGGAGGAGGAGGAAGAGGAGGAGGAGAAAGGAGGGGAGGAAGGGGCTCGTTGCCTTTAATACAATTGTAAATGTGAGTGGAGGGGGAGCAGAGCAGCTCCTTGCTGGGGCAGACAGCAGATGGGAGGCAGGGGCTGCCCCCACAGAGCCAGAGGGGAGCCGGGTATAAAGGGAGTAGAGAGGGGTGGGTGCAGGGTGGATGGATGTATGTAGGGGGTTGAGGGTATGGCAAAGGGCCCGGTTCATGGAACTCATGGACATTACCAGGGTCTGTAGCCCCTGTGGCGCTCATACTGGGGAGGGGGGTGGGGGTGCATACCATGGATCATTTAGCTATTTGATTTAGAATTTTAGGACCCCTTTAGGTATCCCCAAAAAATCTATACAACTTATTTGATAAAATATTGAATTTGGCCTTTAGTACTATAACCAATAGAAACGCATTGAATAACACATTAATAAATGACCAAAAAACACAGTCAAAAAATAAATCATAAGGAAGAAGGTTATGAAGTGTCTGTCCTATATCTAGGAGATATAAAAAAGCTCAGGAAATATATTATATATATATATATATATATATATATATATATATATATATTATTTATTTACAAATATTTAATTTTGTTGGCACAAAACTATCTCCATACTTCCATTCATTTGTATTGGTTACCTTTGTGGGGTCATAGAGAAAAATGGAGAGCACCATTGTGTTTGTGAGAGTCTCCCCTTTGTACAGTGGGGTCATATTAGTATTTAGCTCAAACTGTTCTGACACTACAGACAAAAGTTGGCACATCAGCGTTACGGACATCAGACGAGTCATGTAGGCCAAACCGTTCAGATGCTACAGACATTTTCGTGACAAGAACAATTTTCGGGATGTCTGCTGGTCTGACAAACAGCGCTGTAGCTTTGCTACTTTCCACCACAGATGTGGAAGGGCGACATAGGCAGATGCTGTGAATTGGGGCTAACATACAGTTGAAGTCGGAAGTTTACATACACCTTAGCCAAATACATTTAAACTCAGTTTTTCACAATTCCTGACATTTATTCCTAGTTAAAAGTCTTAGGTCAGTTAGGATCACCACTTTATTTTAAGAATTTGAAATGTCAGAATAATAGTAGAGAGAATTATTTATTTCAGCTTTTATTTCTTTCATCACATTCCTAGTGGATCAGAAGTTTACACACACTCAATTAGTATTTGGTAGCATTGCCTTTAAATTGTTTCGGGAAGCCTTCCACAAGCTTCCCACAATAAGTTGGGTGAATTTTGGCCCATTCCTCCGACAGAGCTGGTGTAACTGAGTCTGGTTTGTAGGCCTCCTTGCTCGCACACGCTTTTTCAGTTCTGCCCACAAATTTTCTATAGGATTGAGGTCAGGGCTTTGTGATGGCCACTCCAATACCTTGACTTTGTTGTCCTTAAGCCATTTTGCCACAACTTTGTAAGTATGCTTGGGGTCATTGTCCATTGGGAAGAGCCATTTGCGACCAAGCTTTAACTTCCTGACTGATGTCTTGAGATGTTGCTTCAATATAACCACATAATTTTCCTTCCTCATGATGCCATCTATTTTGTGAATTGCACCAGTCCCTCCTGCAGCAAAGCACCCCCACAGCATGATGCTGCCACCCCCGTGCTTCACGGTTGGGATGGTGTTCTTCGGCTTGCAAGGCCCCCCTTTTTCCTCCAAACATAACGATGGTCATTATGGCCAAACAGTTCTATTTTTGTTTCATCAGACCAGAGGACATTTCTCCAAAAAGTAAGATCTTTGTCCCCATGTGCAGTTGCAAACTGTAGTCTGGCTTTTCTATGCGGTTTTGGAGCAGTGGCTTCTCCCTTGCTGAGCTGCCTTTCAGGTTATGTCGATATAGGACTCGTTTTACTGTAGATATACTTTTGTACCTGTTTTCTCCAGCATCTTCACAAGGTGCTTTGCTGTTGTTCTGGGATTGATTTGCACTATTCACACCAAAGTACGTTCATCTCTAGGAGAGAGAATGTGTCTCCTTCCTGAGCGGTATGATGGCTGCGTGGTCCCATGGTGTTTATTCTTACGTACTATTGTTTGTACAGATTAACGTGGTACCTTCAGGCGTTTGGAAATTGCCCCCAAGGATTAACCATACTTGTGGAGGTCTACACATTTTTTTTCTGAGGTCTTGGCTGATTTCTTTTGATTTTCCCATGATGTCAAGCAAAGAGGCACTGAGTTTGAAGGTAGGCCTTGAAATACATCCATAGGTATACCTCCAATTGACTAAAATGATATCAATTAGCCTATCAGAAGCTTCTAAAGCCATGTCATCCTTTTCTGGAATTTTCCAAGCTGTCAACTTCGTGTACGTAAGCTTCTGACCCACTGGAATTGTGATACAGTGAATTATAAGTGAAATAATTTGTCTGTAAACAATTGTTGGAAAGATTACTTGTACAAAGTAGATGTCCTAACCGACATGCCAAAACTATAGTTTGTTAACAAGACATTTGTGGAGTGGTTGAAAAATGAGTTTTAATGACTCCAACCTAAGTGTATGTAAACTTCCGACTTCAACTGTATGTTACTAAGATAACATATGGAATTGTTTTAAGATGGTCATACCAAGGATCATTTAGCTATTTGATTTTAAATTTTAAGTATAAAAAAAAATATTTGATGAAACATAGATTTTGGCATTACTGCTATTAGCCCATTGAAACGCATTGAATAACAGATTCAAACATGGAAAAACTAACTTAGATTTTGTTGTCTATCCTATATCTGAGAAATATCAGAAAGATCAGGAAACTATATAAAAAAAAAGGCCACATATTTAACCCCTTCTTTTAGGCACTAAACTACTTCCATAAACAGTATACTTCCATTCATATTTTAAACGGGTACTGGGCTACCTTCAGGTGAGTCTTGTAAGGCTTGTCGGCGTTCTAGAGCGAACCAACTGACATGTACGTGTTCGTGAGAGACTCACCTTTCCATAGGGTGGTCATATTAGTGTGTATCCTGACACTACCGACAGAAGTTGGCAGATCAGCAGCACCTACTTCCGATGAGTCCCATGATACTTGTGGGGGTTGTAGAGCAAAACCACCAACATTTACGTGTTTGTGAGAGTCCCACCTTTCCGGTTCAGATGCTACAGACGTTTCTGTGAGATGCGGAAGGGTGACATAGGCGGACGTGATGGATTGAGACTCAGCCCATGCAAAAAAACGGATATCTCTAGCTGAAACAAACGTATTTTTAAGGGGATGTTTGTATTATGCTAATTAGATTTTGCGGTGGGAAATTGACTCAAGAGTTAAAATGTATCTAATTCTTTAAAAAATTAAAAAAACGTTCTCCAAATAATCTAAGAGAGAAAATAATTGGAGCACTCAAACATAGACGAGAAAATGCTTTATCCAAAGACAAATAGTATAGTGATTGTGGTCCTCAGGAGTGACTCTGACTACTACAGAATGTCTGTCTATCTCTTGAATGTTGATGGTAGCTCCTCTCCCATAGGGAAATTACTAGCTTGACGGAAAATTAATCCAGCCTGCCCTCATCAGGTGGGAGATGATTCAGGGAGCCTGAGCTTCAATCTGCAACATGGGGACTAGGCCAGCACAGGCTTTTACTTCTGACTAGATTAAGGGCATTTCGGTTAGATTTACCCATTTTATGAAGAGAGGATCTTTAGAAATGTGGCTACCACTTTTATGTAACCTTTCTTTTATCAGGGAGTCCAAGGTCTTTTTTACAGATGAGTGCTGAATTACGGAAATTACAGAAACACACACATCAAAATACAAATACAAAAGGTAAGCAGAAAGAAAAGGTTAAAAACAGGCACATTAGTCAGTAATAAGGTCCTCAATCAGCTTTTTGAATTGCCCTAGACTACGGTTGTGAATGTTTAAACGTTTAAAGAAATTGGGATCCTTAACATTAAGAAAAATTTATTTTAGCCCGCAAAATTAAAATCACAGTGCAGTTATCACAAGCCATTTTTTTCCCCGTGTTATAGCCTAACTAGACAATAGGCTATAAAGGTTTGGGGAAAGTTGTGTAAAAGTTGACTCCGCGATATGTCGTAGATGCAGAAAGTAAACAGCATAGTGGGTCAATTTCTGCAACAACTAAGAGCGTTGAAGCGCGAAGCTCAACTTCTCCTCTGTTTTGGTGTCCTGGCTATCACTCTGTGAACAGTGTGAAAGGAACCCGCGCACATGCGCAGATACTGTGTATGACCATGTGAGAGCGAAGTGTTGCATCTAGCTCAGCCCAATATCCTAGCATATTCATTAATGATAGGCCCTGCTTTACTGAAGTTGCGAGACATTGCAAGCCAAGACATTTCGAGATACAGCATTCCATTGCGAGATACATAGTGCACGGTTCTGACTCTGTCTGCCTGGTGGCCGACCTGCCTATACTGTGCCCTTCCATCTCTCTCTGTCCCTCGCTAGCTCGCTATGAAAGATGTGTGTTTGTGTTCTCGGAAAGTACGACAACAAATCAGTCCCCTCTGTTCCAAAAACATTGAATCTAAGAAGTCTGAATCTTGACACTCAGAAATGGGAGTCGACACCGGGAGTCGACGTGCAATGAGTCGAGGAATCAATTACAGTGCCTTGCAAAAGTATTCATCCCCCTTGGCATTTTTTATATTTTGTTGAATTACAACCTGTAATTTAAATTGATTTTTATTTGGATTGCATGTAATAGACATACACAAAATAGTCCAAATTGATGACGTGAAATGAAAAAAATAACTTCATTCAAAAAATTCAAAAATAATAATAACTGAAAAGTGGTGCATGCATATGTATTCACCCCCATTGCTATGAAGCCCCTAAATAAGATCTGGTGCAACCAATTACTTTCAGAAGTCACATAATTAGTTAAATATAGTCCACCTGTGTGCAATCTAAGTGTCACATGATATGTCACATGATCTCAGTATATATACACATGTTCTGAAAGGCCCCAGAGTCTGCAACACCACTAAGCAATGTCAAGATCGTTTACGAACGAGAAGGACCAGGGCGCAGCATGATATGCATTCATATTTATTTACGACTAAACACACGACAAAACAACAAACGAAACGTGAAGTCCAAAGTAGCATACAAACAACATACCTTACACGGAACAAGATCCCACAACTAACAGGTGCCAAAAGGCTGCCTAAGTATTGCCCCCAATCAGAGACAACGAGCTACAGCTGCCTCTGATTGGGAACCACCCCGGCCAACATAGATCTGCACATGCTAGATCTAAAACATAGAAATCAACATAGCAACACACAACACGGAAAATACACACCCTGACTCAACAAATACAAGTCCTCAGAGTCAGGGCGTGACAAGCAAGCAGCACCATGAAGGAGCTCTCCAAACAGGTCAGGGACAAAGTTGTGGAGAAGTACAGATCAGGGTTGGGTTATAAAAAAATATCCGAAACTTTGAACATCCCACGGAGCACCATTAAATCCATTATAAAAGAAATTGAAAGAATATGGCACCACAACAAACCTGCCAAGAGAGGGCCACCCACCAAAACTCATGGAACAGGCAAGGAGGGCATTAATCAGAGAGGCAACAAAGAGACCAAAGATATCCCTGAAGGAGCTGCAAAGCTCCACAGTGGAGATCGGAGTATACAGTGGGGAAAAAAAGTATTTAGTCAGCCACCAATTGTGCAAGTTCTCCCACTTAAAAATATGAGAGAAGCCTGTAATTTTCATCATAGGTACACATCAACTATGACAGACAAATTGAGAAAAGAAAATCCAGAAAATCACATTGTAGGATTTTTTATGAATTTATTTGCAAATTATGGTGGAAAATAAGTATTTGGTCACCTACAAACAAGCAAGATTTCTGGCTCTCACAGACCTGTAACTTCTTCTTTAAGAGGCTCCTCTGTCCTCCACTCGTTACCTGTATTAATGGCACCTGTTTGAACTTGTTATCAGTATAAAAGACACCTGTCCACAACCTCAAACAGTCACACTCCAAACTCCACTATGGCCAAGACCAAAGAGCTGTCAAAGGACACCAGAAACAAAATTGTAGACCTGCACCAGGCTGGGAAGACTGAATCTGCAATAGGTAAGCAGCTTGGTTTGAAGAAATCAACTGTGGGAGCAATTATTAGGAAATGGAAGACATACAAGACCACTGATAATCTCCCTCGATCTGGGGCTCCACGCAAGATCTCACCCCGTGGGGTCAAAATGATCACAAGAACGGTGAGCAAAAATCCCAGAACCACACGGGGGGACCTAGTGAATGACCTGCAGAGAGCTGGGACCAAAGTAACAAAGCCTACCATCAGTAACACACTACGCCGCCAGGGACTCAAATCCTGCAGTGCCAGGCGTGTCCCCCTGCTTAAGCCAGTACATGTCCAGGCCCGTCTGAAGTTTGCTAGAGTGCATTTGGATGATCCAGAAGAGGATTGGGAGAATGTCATATGGTCAGATGAAACCAAAATAGAACTTTTTGGTAAAAACTCAACTGCTCGTGTTTGGAGGACAAAGAATGCTGAGTTGCATCCAAAGAACACCATACCTACTGTGAAGCATGGGGGTGGAAACATCATGCTTTGGGGCTGTTTTTCTGCAAAGGGACCAGGACGACTGATCCGTGTAAAGGAAAGAATGAATGGGGCCATGTATCGTGAGATTTTGAGTGAAAACCTCCTTCTATCAGCAAGGGCATTGAAGATGAAACGTGGCTGGGTCTTTCAGCATGACAATGATCCCAAACACACCGCCCGGGCAACGAAGGAGTGGCTTCGTAAGAAGCATTTCAAGGTCCTGGAGTGGCCTAGCCAGTCTCCAGATCTCAACCCCATAGAAAATCTTTGGAGGGAGTTGAAATTCTGTGTTGCCCAGCGACAGCCCCAAAACATCACTACTCTAGAGGAGATCTGCATGGAGGAATGGGCCAAAATACCAGCAACAGTGTGTGACAACCTTGTGAAGACTTACAGAAAACGTTTGACCTGTGTCATTGTCAACAAAGGGTATATAACAAAGTATTGAGAAACTTTTGTTATTGACCAAATACTTATTTTCCACCATAATTTGCAAATAAATTCATTACAAATCCTACAATGTGATTTTCTGGAAAAAAAATTCTCATTTTGTCTGTCATAGTTGACGTTGACCTATGATGAAAATTACAGGCCTCTCTCCTCTTTTTAAGTGGGAGAACTTGCACAATTGGTGGCTGACCAAATACTTTTTTCCCCCACTGTATGTCCATAGGACCACTTTAAGCCGTACACTCCACAGAGCTGGACAATGACCCTAAGCATACTGCTAAAGCAACACTCGAGTGGTTTAAGGGGAAACATTAAAATATATTGGAATGGCCTAGTCAAAGCCCAGACCTCAATCCAATTGAGAATCTGTGGTATGACTTAAAGATTGCTGTACACCAGCGGAACCCATCCAACTTGAAGGAGCTGGAGCAGTTTTGCCTTAAAGAATGGCCAAAAATCCCAGTGGCTAGATGTGCCAAGCTTATAGAGACATACCCCAAGAGACGTGCAGCTGTAAATGCTGAAAAAGGTGGCTCTACAAAGTATTGACTTTGGGTGGGTGAATAGTTATGCATGCTCAAGTTTTCCGTTTTTTTGTCTCATTCCTTGTTTGTTTCACAATAAAATATATTTTGCATCTTCAAAGTGATAGGCATGTTGTGTAATCAAATGATACAAACCCCCCAAAAATCAATTGAAATTCCAGGTTGTAAGGCAACAAAATATGAAAAATGCCAAGGGGGGTGAATACTTTCGCAAGCCACTTTATTTTGGAGTCGACTCCACCTCTACATAATTGTCGTTAACCGTAGAAAAATGGCAGAGAAAGGCATGTGACAGCGGCAGATTCCTGTATGGCAGTACTTTGAGAAGTTAAATGAGAAGGATAGTACAGGTGCAATGCTTAACCATCTGAAAGGGACGCACAGTGAGCCCCAAACCATTGCTGGCTGCAGCGCAGCTTTCTTATCGTTGAAACATCAATAAAAAAAAATTGTATGTCACATCCCTACCCTAGAGGCACCAAAACATCCAATTTAAGAACATTTTGAACATTACGGTGCAAAAAAACTAAATGCGGATTTACCTAGCTCAGTAGAGACCCAAGGAATTTCCAGAGTTAGACCGGGTGTGGTAACCGGGTGTGGTAACCGGGTGTGGTAACTCATACAGTATGTCTAAAGGTTACTAATGATGTTAGGTACAGTGGGAGTTTTTATAAAACAGCTTTATAAATGAAAACATAGCAATGTATCAACCTACGTGACATAAAAGACAGCCAACCAACTTTCCGTGGGGGTGCGGACATCGACCTTAGGGGGTTTTAAAAGGTAGCTTTTTGTCTATCCAGATGCCCATATATTTGTAAGGGACACAATCCAAAGTACATACTGTATGCTTAAATCATTTACATTTAGCAGACGCTCTTATCCAGAGCGACTTACAGTTAGTGAGTGCATACATTTTCATACTGGCCCCCCGTGGGAATCAAACCCACAACCTTGGCGTTGCAAACGCCATGCTCTACCAACTGCGCTACACGGGAATGCAAATAGAATGGATAGAATGGATAGAATGAACGACCAGCCAATTTGGCTAGCAACTTCAGAATCTCAGAACCAACGACTGGCTTTTGCCCAGACTATTTTGTATGGTGGAAGGATGAAATAAAACGAATTTACTCAATGTAATAATGTTTTTAACCGTTTTATGAAAGCAATACACCCAGGAATTATCGAGAACAACCCCCTCCTAACGGCTGTTTCCCCAGCCCTTGGCTTCGCCTCGGGCCTAAGAACAGCTCTTAGTCGGGAGTTATTCACACAATAATTCCCAGGTTGTCATGCCTTATTGCTTAAGTATCGAAGACCTTTGACAGGTCAATGAAGAGGGCAGCACAATGTTGCCTTTTATCCATACAATTAACAACATCGTTTATAACTAGGGATGCAGCAGAGATAGTGCTGTGACATGGTTTAAAACCCAACTGATGTAGGCTAGGCCTACATTTAGAAAACATTTAATAGATAAGAAAGATTTAGCTGAGAATTATTCTAGGATATCTATATTTTATCTAGGCAACAATGTTTTCAAATAGGGCAATATTTAGGTCACTAGGGTCACCACCTTTGTGAAGGGGGACTAATTGGGCCGCCTTCCAAACCTTTGGGATAGTTTGGAATAGTACAAGATATAATCGACATACCTTGGGGATAGTGGCAGATATAATCGTCAGGTAAAAAATAAGGGGGCCAGAGAGCTGCAGCAAAAATGGATCAAGCATATCAGCCCCATAGTTTTCCCCATAGTCTCAGATCTCTGCAGTATTTTTGGTGTATGTTTTTTTTTTGTCTGCAAAGGTTAGATGATTCTAAGAATGTCCCACTTTTAACAAGGCTTGATATTCAATGGAAAGTCAAAAAGGAATACAATCAAAGTGATACGATATATCTCCCAAAAGTATATAAATTCAGAAAGCCTCCTCCACAAGTGTATTGTGCACCCTGAAAATGATAAAATTGAGATGAGCAACGGCATTCTCCTAATGTACATACATACCCTGCCAGCCAGTCAGTCAGTCAGATATTTATTTCTACTCACAATATAATTATTTTTCTCTCCATTTGTGAAGATGAGGCCCAAGATGGATCCCTCTCATAACTGTCTCTCGGGGGCGGTGATGTCAGGGTGTCTCGTTAATCTCCTACCTTTCAGACGGAATATTCATAGCCTGGGCAAGACCTGGCCCTATATCTATCTGAAGCCAACACATGCACTGTTGCGTCCAATAACTCCGCTCAATTGCCCATCATTTCCTCCCTTTCAGTCGCCGCATGGCCGATGAGCTTTTATTCTGTATATTAATATGCGGGGGCCCGTGCCAAATAATTAACCTGGCATAGTTATTTATTCCCGGCTGATATTTCGGCACCTGTGGTACGGGGGATAGGGAGGGATGATGCCATTGAAATGTCCTCGTCTGGCTTCATTGAGGAGATGGGGGAGATTTGCGTCTTACCTCAACCCCGGCTGAGGGGCGTAGGGGGGACGAGTATGGGGTATTACAAATGCACCAGTAACCTTTTCAGCTAATAATTTAAAAAAAAGAACAGACACACACACACACACACACGCAAAAGCCTCACCCTCAACACACACACACACACACCATGTGAGATTATAGCCAGTGGGGAAGCCTAATGTGTTATGGTGTGGTGGAGGTGGGAGATTGGAGAGACGTGAGTGTCCTGCCCTTGAATTTCACCCAAGACTGCCCTCCTTTCCATCTCCCTATGCCCATAACTCATACACACGGCCAGGCTGTCTGTCTATCTGTCTGTCGTCCTAAGTGCAGGCTGGCACTGTAAAATGTTAGATGAGTGTTTGTTGGGGACACCTCATATCACCTCTCCTCTGTCCTCCTTTGACTAAGCAAGTCATATTTAGTAGTCAGTGCTGGATGCCTGGTAAGTGTTAGTAGTCTGGGAAAGGTAAAGCAGTTCACAGGGTGAAAAATACACTAATTAATAATTGCTTTTGCCCTTTGGCTAGAGATTCTATCGGTGCCCTGTTGCTAAATCGGCAGCTTACATGTACTCTTTCTGTTTCTATCTCATAGAGCATGGACCCACAGATTATGGATTTGTTTCGTTTTTTCCCCCTACTAATAAACAGGCCAGGAGTGATGCAGGCTACTAATGAATTTCTTGATATGAACACATAGGTTATTATTCAGAGAAAATATATAGTTTATTTTGCTGATTCAAAGGCATGCAATTGGTATGCAGCACTCCATTCTTTCTATTGCAAAGTTTTCCTACCAAGATGATCGTATGAAAATAATCAATGTAACGTGGTTGGTCTTGAGCCAAGTGCTATTCTCAACAGGACGAACATAGTCTGTAAGAATGGGGCAGCTGTCACAGAGGCTCAACCTTGAATGTCAGCCTAAGTGCATTTATGTTTCACGCATGCCATGTTGACCAGACATACGCCACTTGTGTTCTATTTATCACACACACATACACACACACACTCACACAGTCTTGCGCAGCTAACCTTGTGGGGACACACAATTCAGTCCCATTCAAAATCCTATTTTCCCTAACCCTAACCATAACCCTAACCCGTACCCTTACCCTAACCCTAATCTTAACCCTAACCCTAATCTTAACCCAAAAACCTAACCTTAACCCTAACCCTAAACCTAACTCTAGCTCCTAACCCTAAACCTAATTCTAACCATAACACTAATTATAACTTTAACCCTAAACCCCCTAGAAATAGCATTTGACCTTGTGGGGACCAACAAAATGTCCCCAGTTGGTCAAATGTTTCTTGGTTTACTATTCACGTCGGGACTTCTGGTCCCCACAAGTATAGTTAAACACACACACACACACACACACACACACACACACACACACACACACACACACACACACACACACACACACACACACACACACATTCAGCTCACTTATCAAGACTGATCTAATTCCTTTGGACGTGTGTGGATAGATAAATAAAGAACCATAATCTTGGTATAAGCGCATTCAGGGACATACATTTCAGTGGGATACTAAGGTTGCTTTGAATGAGGCTGGCATTTATTAATCGGAATCATAACTCCCATAATTCACGGCAACAGCTGGAGTGCTGTGTGCCAACTTGATGAGAGGGGTCTTTTGCATCTTCCTTCTTCGCTTTAATCACTTGTTTTCATTGGAGTTTCGATGTCCTGTTTGTAGCCTACTGAATATCAGAGTATACATTGTGTGTACAAAACATGAGGAACACCTTCTTAATATTGAGTTGCACCCCTTTTTGCCCTCAACAGACTCAATTCGTCGGGGCATGGACTCTACAAGGTGTCGAAAGCATTCCACAGGGATGCTGGCCCACGTTGACTATGCTTCCCACAGTTGTGTCAAGTTGGCTGGATGTCCTTTGGATGGTGGAACATTCTTGATACACATGAGAAACTATTGAGCGTAAAAAACCCAGCACCGTTGCAGTTCTTGACACAATCAAACCGGTACACCTGGCACCTACTACCATATTCTGTTCAAAGACACTATTTTGTCTTGCCCATTCACCCTCCGAATGGCACACATAAACAAACATGTCTCAATTGTCTCAAGGCTTAAAAATCCTTCTTTAACCTGTCTCCTCACCTTCATCTACACAGATTGAAGTGGATTTAACAGGTGTCATCAATAAGGGACAATAGCTTTCACCTGGATTCACCTGGTCAGTCGGTCATATACACCCAGTGTACAGTATACAGGACAATATCTATGTCATGACTCAAACAGAAACAACATTATACAGAGCAATTAAAAGGGAAAATATAAGGTAATGTTAGGTAAAAGCTTCAAATAAAAACGCCTTTGAGGGAGCTTGCTTTTTCTCCCTCACTCCCTGAGCAGACAATTGACATTCAGCCGAGGACACCTCTCGCTGGCGGTTAAAAGAAGTGGAATTACGTGTGAGTTGAAGGGAGAGTGACGGGGAGCAGGGGTGGCGGTGAGTGAGTGACACACTTTTTGATGGAGCACAGACATGGCTGACTCACCCTCTCCCTCCTCAGTCTCCTGGCAACCAGGAAGGGTCACCACCCCCTCCCCCACCTTCCCACTGAAATTGCCTCCCTCCTTCCCCAGGCGTATTGTTTTACATCTCTTCATTCACTCTTTTATGGCCACTTCGTCCTCGCGCAGACCCATCACCCAGGAGTATGATGAGTTTCTCCCCCAGTTATCACCTTCATTCATTATCTCATCCATTGACATCACATTTCTCTGACTTTGGCGAGATGGCTTTCACATTGCTCTTCTTTACTGACTCAGTCTCAGACAGACAGGTGGGAGCGCCGCAGCATAATCTTACACTGCAGATTTACTGTACGCTAAAAATGGTAATGCTTTTTATGAATCATAATGGAACATCTTCCACATTCCTAGATACTTTTTAATGCCGAGATGTATTGATCAATTTGGCAAGTTTGGGAGTTGTTGTTACTATCTCTGTGACCTTTTGTGCGGGATCAGTGGTTATTGTAATGAAAAAAAAAAAGAACAATAATTATGAACTGTGGATGCAAGATGATGCTGATTATATAGAACTGGCTCGTAACATCATATTTGAGAGAGAATAAGCAGTCGTCGTCAATGAGCTCACATGGAATCTTGGTGAGGCAGTTTGAGGTAAACATGCTGTTATATTAAGTCATTTGGTGTGATAGCGGGCCACTTTCATTGGAGTTGGCATATTTACTTGGCTTGTGGGGAAATGGTTTGAGTTAAGAATATGAAAAATCGCTTTTGCAGTATGTGAATCAAGTTATTCACAGGGAATTGTATTTAAATTATGCCTGGTCTGTTGAATTCATTGTGTTGAGTTTTTTCTCCATAAATACATTATCCTGTACATGCCTCCTTCCCTCAGTGTTCTGAAAAGTGTATTTTGAAACAAAGCAGTTATGACCGTTATCAGATCATTGTACTCTTTAGGCTCTCACACCCACCCTCTCCTCCATGTCTAACGGTTCTGGTAACAGATCAAGTTCAGATCAAGAGCTCAGAGAACACTGACAGGCCATAGAAGCCTATGGAGCTCTAGTTCCATAAGGTCTTGTACAGGTGGGAACATGTTTTAGCACTTAGCCTCTACAAGAAGCAGCTGTGGGTCCCAGAGAGACTGTACATTCAGCAGAGAGAGAGAGAGAGCCCGCATTTGTGCCTTAATTAACAGGGCTGGCTGTGCCTGATGATACAATAGCATATTTTGAAATGGCCAATACCTTTCTAGTATGAAGTCCAGTGGAGGCCACTGGAGAGAAAGAGAGAGGGAGGAGGACGGGAATCTGGGGGTAAGGGGGTCAATAATGGCCTATATTCACTCTCTCTTAATCCTGATGAATGACAAGTTGGTCATGTAAGGATGCCAGATGTTCAACTGAATGAGGCACCCACTAATAACTTCTAACTGTTTTCAGTTAAACAGTATGTATACCGTATTGTGCTTGACAGATGTAGTTAAAAAATGAAAAAAGGTTATTCATTTCGTTTTCAATAGACAGCATACTGAAATTGTAATAAGTGGATTACACTCATTTAGCGGATTTGAAGTAGTTGAGTACAAGCCAGCCTTCAAAAGTTCACAGGTAGAGTTATTCTTATTGTCACGTTCGCTTGCAGACAGGAACGGGCCGGACCGGACTGGCGACACGCACCACTTGCTTGGTGCATCTGCTGCCTAACCAGCTCCTCTCGCCGTGCCTCTACACTCTCCTTCTCCCTTATAGCCTCCTGTAGCGCCTCCCTCTGACCTAATAACTCCTGCTCCCTCTGAACCAACAGCCCCCGTAACCTGGTGGTCTCCTCTCCTAACCTGCAGATCCGCCCTGTCGCTGCCTCCTGCTGCCTCGTCGTCCACACCGTGTGCCCCCCCAAAAAATGTTCTTGGGGTTGCCTCTCGGGTCTCCGTCGTCGGCACTCCTCCTCCCGTGAGGACTCCTCCGGGAGCCCCGACGAGTTAGGGAACAGACACTCGTCGTCGTCGTAATCCTCCGACTCCTCAGTGTAGTACTGTTCCCACTCCTCTTCCCAAGGTCGTAGGGACCCAATCCGAAACCCAACCGGGTGCAGTGGTCGGGGCTCTTCTCTATCGCTCCCCGACCACCCCTTTAGCCCCCCTCCAAAATTTTCTTGGGGCTGCTTCTCGGGCCTCCTCCTCGGCCGGCTTCCGTGTTGCCGTCGTTCCTCTCCTGCCTGGGCATTTACCTTTGCCCATGGCCCTTTCCCCGCGAATATCTCATCCCATGACCACCATTTGCCCACCTGTGACATCGCTATACGCTCTTCCTGGGCACGCTGCTTGGTCCTCGTTTGGTGGGATCTTCTGTCACGTTCGCTTACAGACGGGATGGACCAAGGCACAGCGTGATAAGCATACATGTTTATTTAAACGAATAAACACAAAAAAAAAAAAAACGAAACGTGAAGTCCAAGGTAGCACACAAACAACATACCTTACACGGAACAAGATCCCACAACCCACTAGTGCCAATAGGCTGCCTAAGTATGGACCCCAATCAGAGACAACGAGCGACAGCTGCCTCTGATTGGGAACCACACAGGCCAACATAGATCTAGACATACTAGAAACTACAACATAGATATACACAACATATAAACTACACACCCTGACTCAACATATACGAGTCCCCTGAGTCAGGGCGTGACACTTATTTACAAATCATGTCTCTCGTGTCAGAATTTTGTGGGTCTGATTGAAGCGTTTAGGCCAGAGCTCAATGCCACTGTAAAAACCCATCTCTTCGTTCCTTATTGATTTCAAATGTCAAAGTCGAAACCATATGAAGAGGAGAATGCACTCAGAAGGGCCTCAACAATGGCTTAATAGAATCTCTCCTGTGAACTAAAGCTGTAAAAACGTTTTACCAGTTATTTCAAGCAATGACATACCCCCTTCATCTCGCTCATCGGAGTGGGTTTTTGGAGGAAGTCGGACTTCAAACGGTATCGGCTTGACTAAGGCCAAAACTGTCAGTTAGGATAGCATCAGGTCTGGTTCGTTAGTGATTAAGAGGTTTCGGGAATGTTTAGAGTTAATCCAGAGCGTCACAGACCAGTCATTACACCGAAGCCTCACGTCAGATTAGCATAGCTGTGCTTGATCTATTGTGCCTTAACTGACACGGGAACCACAATAATCCACCTGGTCTGTCAGACATAACAAAACACACACCAACCGAAAACAAAAAATGAGATTACAATTTCAAAAGAAAACACCTGTTGCTTCAATCAATTAGGAACCTGGGGCTGTTGGGGGATGTAGCGGCCATTAAGGCTGCCTTTTGGGATGTGTGCAATGTTCCCATGCTCATTCAGTCAGTCAGTCATTCGTTCAGGCCTGAGATGGAGCAAGCCATGTGTCATGTCTTCTCAGGTTAGGGCTGGGAACGGTGGAGGTGGTAGACCTGCTGAGACTACCTGCTGCGTAGCTGCCTCATCTCCCCTTGCCTCCCCTCCCCTCCTCTCCTCCTCTGCATCCCTCCCTCCTTCATCCCCCCATCTCTCCATCTTCGGAGCATGATTTCAGTGGAGCACAGCAAACGCTCCCTCAGGTACTCGACTAGCTACCTTATATAACAACCCCTCTGCATGGAGCCATAGGACAAGGCAAGGACTCTGCAAGTTACAGATTTAACAGCAACAATACTTGCCTACAACTCAACATGTATGTTGAAGCCAGTTACTGGTAGTGTAGTTTAGTGTAGTCCTGATGAGATCTGCTTGTAAAACGTCTATGCTCATCAACAAATAATATTATATAGTTATCCAGTTAATTTACGCAAACGGATCCCATCATTGGAGGCTTATGTTATTTTGCTGCTGCCCTAATACACCTCTCTCTGACCAATCCAAGCATCCTCCCTCCCCCCTCCTTTATTTGTTCAACCGTTCCTGGTCAACCGTTCCCTCCCCCTACTCGAAAAGAGGTCACGACTCCCCAAGCAGGGCTGGGGTCAAAGCTAAAGTTGGAGTGGTGTTGTCACAATCATAGTCTACCCACCCCAGCACTTAAGAGACTGAGGGCTCTCGTAACACCATCATTCAAACTGAGGGGGTTGTCTGGTAGAGATGAGGAATGCTTATTGCATGTTTTATTATCATCACGTCTGGACTCCCTCAATATATAATACCATAGCCTATACGTTGTGTGTGCATGCAATACGGCAATAAATGTTCAACTTAGGAAATAGATCACTTGTGAAAGGTGAGGATGACTGACTACTTGTCGTCCCATGCACATAGATTGCGCAATTGATTGCATTTCCATCGTAGTGATCGCACTTGTAATTGCATGAGTCAACCCTTGCTGATTGTCTGACCATACACTCAATCAAATTCCACATTATTGATATTCATATACAGCATATGGAAGTATTCTCAAGATAAATACTGGCACTAAATATCAAACTTGTGATTTTTCTAAATCATATACTGCTGTTGTGCATATTTATTTTTGATTTAATTTGTTTGTTTTCCACCACAGTCTTGCTCACTGTCACTGCCTAGACAGTTTCTCTTTCTACTAACATATACTCCAGGGGTTCGTTGTAGATACACGTCTGAGTTCAGTCACATTGTGTCAAGTAAGGACATCCTTTTCAACGTCCCAGACGTCTGTCGCTCAGCGTCACACAATCCCTTTCACTCTGATAGTAGATGAAAGCAGAATAAATCTGTCTCTATCTTTCTCATAGCATCATATCCATATATCTCATCTCAGACTCCTCTTATCACAGAATTCATAGAGAACTCTGAGGCTCATAAAAGGGGCTAAAATGAAAGCATTTTCCAGGCAGACTGAAACAGCAACTAAGTGGAGAAGCACTTTGAAATGCAGAAGGAATGGTCAATATGTTCCGGCCTCCTAGGATGCATCGAGGCCAGATAAGGTTGGCCACACAGCGAGCCAATGTTGAGCTCAGACCCTCTTGTTGTTGTGAGGTAGAACGGAGAATGTTGATCATTGAGAGCCTCTTTGTTGGAGAACACTGTGTCTCTCTCTCTTACTGGGTCTTGTTTTATTTCCCCCAAGCAGCATTCAACACATTTTTATTTTAAATTTTTAAAATTTTAGTCATTTTAGCAGAAGCTCTTATCCAGAGCGACTTAAATCTGAGGTAGCTCCAACGTAATGGCTGACTGTATTAGTGAGTGAGTAGGCTTGTGTGACTGTGTGCATACATTTTTCATACTGGCCCCCTGTGGGAAACAAACCCACAATAATAGCAAGCGCCATGCTCTACCAACTGAGCTACAGGGGACCTCCCCATCACCTTCCAACCAGACAACCTCTTATTGCCATAAATGTAGTCTCATCTTTCATTAATTGTAAAATGGCACCCAGAAACATGTAATTATTTTCTCTTTCCCCTCCCCGAGATCAAAGCCAAACACGAGTGATTACAGAGAGTCAGGTTGCTTCCAAGATGCTTCAGCATTTGGTTACTGTATAAACAGAGCTGGGAGACTTGAGTGCGCTAACCTCTCTACGGCAGGCAGGGAGAGGCAGGCAGGCAGGCACTTGCCAAGCACCATGGGCGCCTCTGTTTACAGAGAAGCTCTTCTACCAAGGGCTTCTGATAGATAGCTCTCTCTTGTGGTTCTACTTTCAGTCCCTTATAATATAAGAAGAATGAGTCTCTCCTTCACCCTTGCTGTTCTCCTAAGACCTTGCCTGTAAACACATATTTTTCTGTTGTCTGTTTTTTGTTTGAGAGGTCAAGCATAGAGAACGAGGGATGACCCGGAGAGAAGAGTGGAGGATAGAAGATTTCTATTTCATTTGGGAACACAAACATGGCCCTCGTGTTTTCCAGCTGTGTATTTACAGTAAGAGATTGGGTGAATTACCGTGCGAGGAAAATAATCAAATCTCGTTCTCTCTGTTATTTTTACAAAACAGCAAACAGAATTGAGCACCATCCTAAATAGCTATGCCAAGTTTCCTTAAGACCTCCTAGCTGTGTTGGCTCTGACAGTATGACAGTAAGAAGACTGTCAAGTAGATGAGTTCAGGGTAATATTGGAGAATTAACCCATGAATTGCAACTGTTCCATTCAAGTTCAAGTTTTATTGTCACATGCACAAGTACAGTGAAATGCTTAACTTGGAAGCTCTACCCAACAGTCCAGTAGTCTATATCAAAATTGTATAACTAATAAAAATATATATATATAACAAAGAAAAACATGAGAAAATAGGAATAAGAGAGGAAACTATATACAGGGTCAGTGTGAATACCAAATGTACAATATGCAGGGATACTGGAGTATTTGACGTACAGTACCAGTCAAAGGTTTGGACACACCTACTCATTCAAGGGTTTTTCTTTATTTTTACTATTTTCTACATTGTAGAATAATAGTGAAGACATCAAAACTATGAAATAACACATATGGAATCATGTAGTAACCAAAAAAGTGTTAAACTAATCAAAATATATTTTATATTTGAGATTCTTCAAAGTAGCCACCCTTTTCCTTGATGACAGCTTTGCACACTCTTGGCATTCTCTCAACCAGAATTCCCACATATGCTGAGCACTTGTTGGCTGTTTTTCCATCACTCTGTAGTCCAACTCATCCCGAACAATCTCAATTGGGTTGAGGTCAGGGGATTGTGGAGGCCAGGTCATCTGATGCAGCACTCCATCACTCTCCTTCTTGGTCAAATAGCCCTTACGCAGCCTGGAGGTGTGTTGGGTCATTGTCCTGTTGAAAAACAAATGATTGTCCCACTAAGCCCAAACCAGATGGGATGGCGTATCGCTGCAGAATGCTGTGGTAGCCATGCTGGTTAAGTGTGCCTTGAATTGCTGTTCTTGCCATAATATGGACTTGGTCTTTTACCAAATAGGGCTTACTTTTGTATACCCCCCCTACCTTGTCACAACACAACTGATTGGCTAAATTAACGTTTAACAAGGCACACCTGTAAATTGAATTGCATTCCAGGTGACTACCTCATGAATCTGGTTGAAAGAATGCCAACAGTGTGCAAAGCTGTCATCAAGGCAAAGGGTGGCTACTTTGAAGAATCTCAAATATAACATATATTTTGATTTGTTTAACACTTTTTTGGTTACTAAATGATTGCATATTTGTTATTTCATAGTTTTGATGTCTTCACTATTATTTTACTATGTAGAAAATAGTAAAAACAAAGAAAAACCCTTGAATTAATAGATGTGTCCAAGCTTTTGACTGTTACTGTAGGCCCTCCTGTAGCTCAGTTGGTAGAGCATGGCGCTTGCAACGCCAGGATTGTGGGTTCGATTCCTATGGGGGTCAGTATGAAAAATGTATGCACTCACTAACTGTAAGTCGCTCTGAATAAGAGCGTCTGCTAAATGACTCAAATGTAAATGTAGGTGGGGATTAGGAGAAAGTGACTGGTAGCAGGATCTATAATAGTAAATAGTAATAGGTAGATATATATGTAACTGGTAGCAGGAATATATACAGAGATACTAATATACAGTGCATTCGGAAAGTACTCAGAGCCCTTGACCTTTTCAACATTTTGATACGTTACAGACTTATTCTAAAATGGATTACACACAATATCCTATAATGACAAAGCAAAAACAGGTTTTTTGACATTTTTGCAAATTCAAATATCACATTTACATAAGTATTCAGACCCTTTATTGAGTACTTTGTTGAAGCACCGTTGGTAGCGATTTCAGCTTCAAGTCTTCTTGGGTATGATGCTACCAGCTTGGCACACCTGTATTTGAGGAGTTTCTCCCATTCTTCTTTGCAGATCCTCTCAAGCTCTGTCAGGTTGGATGGAGAGCGTCGCCGCACAGCTATATTCAAGTCTCTCCAGAGATGTTCGATCGGGTTCAAGTGCGGGCTCTGGCTGGGCAACTCAAGGAAGCCACTCCTGCAAGCCACTCCTGCGTTGTCTTGGCTGTGTGCTTAGGGTCGTTGTCCTGTTGGAAGATGAACCTTCGCCCCAGTCTGAGGTCCTGAGCGCTCTAGAGCAGGTTTTCATCAAGGATCTCTCTGTACTTTGCTCCGTTCATCTTTCCCTCGATCCTGACTAGTCTCCCAGTCCCTGCCGCTGATAAACATCCCCACAGCATGATGTTGCCACCACCATGCTTCACCGTAGGGATGGTGCCAGGTTTCCTCCAGACGTGACACTTGGCATTCAGGCCAAAGAGTTCAATCTTGGTTTCATCAGACCAGAGAAACTTGTTCCTCATGGTCTGAGAGTCCTTTAGGTGCCTTTTGGCAAATTCCAAGATGGCTGTCATGTGCCTTTTACTGAGGAGTGGCTTCCGTCTGGCCACTCTACCATAAAGGCCTGATTGGTGGAGTGCTCCATAGGTTGTCCTTCTGGAAGGTTCTCCCATCTCCTCAGACGAACTCTGTCAGAGTGACCATTGGGTTCTTGGTCACCTCCTTGACCAAGGCCCTCTTCCCCGATTGCTCAGTTTGGCCAGGCGGCCAGCTGTAGGAAGAGTCTTGGTGGTTCCAAACTTCTTCCATTCTGGAATGATGGAGGCCACTGTGTTCTTGGGGACCTTCAATAATGCAGATTTTCTTTTCGTACCCTTCCCCAGATCTGTGCCTCGACACAATCCTGTCTCGGTGCTCTACAAACAATTCCTTCGACCTTATTGCTTGGTATTTGCTCTGACGTGCACTGTCAACTGTGGGACCTTATATAGACAGGTGTGTGCCTTTCCAAATCATGTCCAATCAATTTAATTTACCACAGGTGGACTCCAATCAATTTGTAGAAACATATCAAGGACGATCAATTGAAACAGGATGCACCTGAGCTCAATTTGAGTCTCATAGCAAAGTGTCTGAATACTTATGTAAATAAGGTATTTCTGTTTTCTGTTTTTTATACATTTGCAAAAATTTCAAAACAACTGTTTTCACTTTGTCATTATGGGGTATTGTGTGTAGAATGATGAGGATTTTTTTTTGTTCCATTTTAGAATAAGGCTGTAACTTGTGTGGAAAAAGGGAAGTCTGAATACTTTCCGAATTCACTGTATACATGTGAACAGGAGTAATGGTGACCTGTAGCAGGATAAATAGATAGATACTACTATATATATATATATGTGAATAGTATTAATAATGACCAGTAGCAGGATAAAAAGGTAGATACTATTGGTAATGGCAATCAATAATCAATGAAGAGCAGTGTAGAGGTAGTAATTAAACCAATAAATAATCATTTTAGCAGCAGCGTAGGTGGGACGGGGAGTAGTAGTTTTTAGCCATTTATCAGTTTTAAGGCCAGGGAATAGAGGCTGTTTAGGACTCTGCTGGTGTGAGCCTTGATGCACTGGTACCTTCTGCTGGATGGGAGCATGGAGAACAGTCCATGTGTCGGGTGGCTGGAGTCTTTGGCAATTTTTCAGGCCTTTCTCAGACACTGCCTGGAATGTCCATCCTGGATGGCTGGGAGCTCACCCCAAGTGATGCGCTAGGCCGTCAGGCACCACCTTCTATAGAGCCTTCCGGTCAAGGGCGGTGAGGTTGCCATACCAGACGGTGATACAACCAGTTAGGATGCTCTCGATGGAGCAGCTGTAAATGTTCCTAAGGATCCCATTGTATGTGAATGACAGCATGGCTTGACAGAATGTCTTAGGGCCCATTGACTTACAAGTTCAACAGTGAATGAGCTGCTTGCCTACACTAGCCTATAGCTGATATGGGCATGCAGCGGAGTAAAGTACATCCCCACTCACAACCACTGTGCAGCAGCTATGCATACAGTGCTGTAGCAGATGAGACTGCTACTGTTACACCACTGCCCAGCCCACCAGCACACAGCTGTCGGTAACCAAGCATCCCCCCCACCCTCCTCCCCCCCTTACCCCACCTCGCCTCACCAGGGGCACAAACCCACATCAGCTGGAGCAAGGAAGCCTGTCACAGGAGAAAGGAGACGCTAACCATTAGTGAATTTACGTCATCCCAAGCATCGGGATCAGTGCGGTCAGACGGACCACCCAAATGCTCGGCCATCAAGGAAAAAGACAAAGGCAGAGGAGGCAGGAAGGAGGG